>NC_031685.1:1592497-1643904 GCF_000149555.1 Fusarium verticillioides 7600 | reverse complement strand
CTCCAACCATGATATCGACAGCCAAGCACCGTGGCGCTGCCGGACTGCTCCCTCGCGACCGGAAATGCTCTGTGCCTACACACATTGTGGAACGACCGCACTACCATATCCTTGCCCAAGATCATGAGAATGCGAAAACCAGCAACGTCATAGACCACATAGTCGCCCGGGCATCGAAATCGTCCGCGGTGGCTCACACAGAGCCACGTCTAGCAGTGAGGTCAGACCTACGCGGCCGGCAGTGATGAGCTTCTAGTGATCCTACCTGGCTCAAGATTGCTCGTCGTTCAAGTTGGAATCGAGTTTGATCCGACCACCAACCCTCAGGTAGATCAGAGTTTCCATGTTTCGGCACTGCTGGTAGGCAAGTAGAGGATCGTTGGAGATACCGCCAGAAATGAAGAACTATGGACGTGATTAGTACGCTCGTGGTGCCCAAGATCATTAATGAGATCATCGCGAAGAGTACCGAGAGCAGTATAATGTGATGTAAGAAGTGAAAGATTGTAATTATTCTTCGGAGAAAGGCAAGAATATCTAGCATAATAGCACGTGAGCCGTATCCGTGGGATCCATTCTGATGACCACTATTCTCGTCTGCGTTTCCTCTATTGGGAAATGTAGAGTACTTAATCCAGGTGTTGACACGTATGTACCGCGGGCTTAGGAGCAGCATATCAAGTCAAAGAGTAAATTGCCTATTGAAGAAACTCAACAGTACAATCTATGATATCACTCGGTTGGAGTTATGAAGATAATGCATGTTGCGTATAAGATTTCCTGATCTGGAATAGCGTAGGGTAGGTTTCCGACAGCGACCGTCGACTTAGATAAAGCTCAAAGACAAGCATTCCTAATTTCCTACAAATAGAAACTCTAATGAGTCTGTTATCATTTAAAAATAAGAACGTCCTATTGGAAGTCCTAAGACATCATTGAAATTATCGCTATTTATAATCCATAATGACTGACTGGGATGTTACTCTGCCCGCTTCCTGGTATACCAGCACTGGCATTTACAATCTTGAGAGGCGGGCGATTTTTCTCAAGGCAAGTTCAGGAGGGACAAAAATCTCTGATCACAAAGCTAATGATTGTATTTCAGTCCTGGGTTCTTCTAGGTGCCGTAACCAAGTTTCCCGACACCAACGTCAACTATGAGCACGAGCTGGCTCAAATCGACTTCATCGTCCGTCGCGAAACTGAAGATTGGAAGAGCATTACAATCACCAAGAAACGCGATGTAAGCACAAGGCAAATATAATCTACAGAAGCCAGCTTATCATGTAGGGTACCATTATGCGATCGCACCTCACTCCAAACGGTCTTCTTTTTTTGACACTGTCTGACGAGACCTGCTCCTTTGAAGAGTTCTTCCCCGGTTTCGAGGATGCAACTGCGCACGCTGACTTCACTGACCTTCCGCTAAGACGGCCCCTCACCTACACTTCTCAGAATAATTGGAAGGCCACTGTTGATGCCTACCAAGAATGTCTCCATTGCGCATACGCGCACCCGGAGTTTGCAAAGACATTCAAGCCCGCGGGCTACAAAGTCATCAATAAGCACAATTACTCGCAGCATATGGCTACTGCCACTGATGCTGATGATGGCCTATTCTTTTTCCTTTTCCCCAATTGCTCTTTGAGCCTGTATGCTGGGGGTTTGACGTGCTGGCGCATTAATCCATCTGAGATACCTTATCAGGCCCGCATGGAGTTTGACTACTATCACAAGGCTCCTGCTGGGAGTGATGAGTTTGAGAAATGGTATGAGTTCACGCGAAACGTTGCCGTTGAGGATATTGAGCTTTGCGAAAAGACTCAGGCAAATCTCAATGCTGGTATTTACTCCGAAGGTCTGCTGAATCCACTAAAGGAGAATGGCGTTATCTGTAAGTGCACTCTAGTGCTCAATTGTTCCTTTCTCATACTAATGGTTATGTCTTGACAGATTTCCATAGTCACATACTTGAGTTGTGCTCAGCTCAGATGGAAAAAGACGAGACCATGCAGTCCACAGTAAAGCCATCCGGGGAACGCCAACTGCCCTTCTACAAGGATCTGATGGGCTACTGAGAGCGATTGTAGGGGTCTAATCTACTTATTTATTACTGGTTATCTATCTAAAGTATGCGAGACGCGGCGGTATTCTATCTCTGACTTTGCAATCCGTTCTCCAAGTTGTTCTCGTATCGAAACGTGATATCCGTCTTGACCCCAATCCTCCCGTTGGGCATAACCAACACCTCCTCACTACTATTATCATCCAACCCATTCTTAATATTCGTCTCAAACGTACTCTTGGGCGCACCAGTACCGGAATTACTACCACCCTGGAGCTCAAGAGGCATCTGTTTGAAGCCAGATAACTTACGACTGCTGGACATGCCAGAGCTGCCGAGCAGACGGGGCGCGTATTTCTTGGCGATGGCTTTGTAGGAGGGGATCGAGGCTGCAAGGATGCCGATGTTGGTCTCGATTACGGACCAGTACATCGCGTCGGAGATGACCCAGGTTGAATCGGAGGAGCTGAGCATTTTCGGGATGTAGGTTATTCGGATGATGGAGGAAACGCAGGCGCTGTTGACGTTAGTAGGTGGATGATTGGCAGCGACAATGGATGCTTACAAGAGTCCGAGACCGAGAATGATGGCCAGACTGATCTTCTGTCGTCGGGGAACACGAAGCCTCGCCACCAGTGGGATTGGCAACGTGTACGTTAAGATATCCGTGAAGATATTGACAGCGGCATTGGCCAAGTAGAAAGCATTGATGTCAACGCACTTCTTATCCTCCGGCAAGATCGTGATATCGTACGCGGCTGGGACAGGCGAACATTGGAAGATGCAAGCCAAAACATTCGCACCGGCCTGGCATCCAACAACGCCCATCATCACGAAGGCCGCCTTGCGCAGCATCTTATCGCCGAGTCGTGTATAGAGTGCAAGCACTGAGATCTTGATGAAGCCGAGGCAGGCATTGTAGAAGATGGAAGATAGCCAGACGATCTGGAGGTAGGCGATGAAGTTGTCGGTGCCGCGTTTGATCACGTCTTCGTAGTGACCACCGAGGCCATGTTGAACGGCTGCAAAGGTTAGCGACGGTCAGTCGGCAAATGACAGTGAACTTACAGGCTATTGTGCAGCCGATGAAGGACCACGATAAGATCTTAAATCTGTCAGTACCTGCATATACAGCCGTGAAAACATCAGACTTACGGCTCCAACGCAAATCAAGTCTGCAACAGTTAGCAAAACGCCAATAAGTGGACCGGCGTACTCACAGTCATCAGCCCCAAGCGACCTAACAATAAACGTCCTCGCCCACAATCTCAAAACAACAGCACAGAAACTAATGACGGCAAAACAAATAGCCACAGAATTAACCGTCGAGCCCTGCGATTTCAGTCATGGCTGCAAAGTCAAACGAAAAAGAATTGCACGAGTCCGAAAAACCTCAGCTGATGCAGAATCTTGGGCGGGTTAAATGGAAGAATCCATCGAATCTCAACTGAGACAAGCAGATGGCCTTTCATTACAGCTGATTGATTAAATCGCAGGTGCCATGCCAATCGTTTACCATTCTGTAACGGAAGCACAGACGTGAAAGCCTCGCCTCGCCAAGCGACCGAAGATCTTACTGACTCCATCGCTAGCTCTGGTGAAAGACGAGGAGTTTTTCAGGGGAAATTCATGTATCAGATATCATTATTCGTCTTGGAACCAACAATGCCCCCACTGTGAGTGGAGATGCGTGTGATGATTGACACTCAGGTAAGAATGATTGGATGCTAGGGTACTCGGATAAATGGTCCGGTTGTCTGTGCGAGGATCATGACGACTGTGGACCTCGGGTTCTCATTTCCAGAGCGGTTTCCCCGCCCACTTGGTGTTGTTTCCTCTCTTAGACTTTTCTGCTACTGAGGTTAGAGACAACGGCCCGGTGGGAGCTAAGTGTTAGTCTACCGGTTCTCTTCAGCGTGTCTTACGCTAATTATCGCCTCGTCATACTGCCTTCCTACTTTCGTATTTCATGCCGTGGATCATTTGGTAGAGTCCACTTAGTTTATAACCTGTTTCCTCGTGAGAATCTGTCATCTTTTCTCAACTGTGGATCCAAGCAAACAAGGCACTTGAACCAACATGTTCTCCACAATGAGACAAACATCAGATCATCCAAGAGTCTGCATGGAATTTCTCGCCAGGGGAAAACAAGTAGAAGGATCGTTAAACTTCTCCATTACCCAGAATCTCGGGAAAATTGTCGTGGTATTACCGTTGCATTGCCCCAAATGTTCACATGCGAGTATCTTGAGTAACCGCTGAAGTGGAGAGGATTTAAATATCTCAGCCGCGTATGGCGATCTTGGTAGCAGATCTTGGCGAATGTGGGTAAGACCAGGATCAGAAATTTCACCACGGCTCGGGAACTCTTATACTGCCCAATGGCTAACAAGGATTGCTCAGCATTCTCAGGTAAGTCGTCAAGCGCGCATAAACAATTCTTGGATCTCCAGCGGGTTGATCATCCGAGATGTGAGCCGTTACATTAAAAAATCCACTATGCTGCATGTTGCATAACATGCAAAAGCAATCACGGGCCATTGAACATCCTTGGTTAATGATCGTCGAGTTGCGCAACTCGGTTATACAGGCTATGTAACAGCATGGGGAACCCGAGCCGTGCCGATCCCTCGTACATTATCGGGTTGCGTCCCCTTTCATAGCTTGTTTTCGCGTTCCCAACAATTGGTTCATCTTGTTTCCTGCAGACACAATGGCCGTGCTTAGCTTTGTGAACGTCGCCCTGTTGGGGGCTGGGTATATTGCTTTTTGCGGTTTGTGGCAGATTATTCGGTATCGCTTTTTTCATCCGCTGCGCAAGTTTCCTGGGAATTTCTGGGGGAGTGTTACGAGGCTTTGGATCACGTATCATAATGTCAAGGCTGACGAGTGTGCGACGTTTCAAGAGCTTCACAAAAAGCATGGTATGATTGCCCTGACCAGTGAATGATGAAGGTATTCAAACTTTTCAGGACCGATCATCAGGATTACGCCTACAATGTTGCTCGTCAGCGACGCAACGCAGCTACCCAAGATTTACAATCGCCATGCAAACAAGTCAAAGCACTACATCACCGGAAGTTTTGGCAAAGACGAGTCCCTCTTCAACATGCAAGATTCCGTCATGCACGCCAAGTACAGAAAGATTGCAGCGCCACTCTACAGCTTAACCAATATCAAGAAGATGGAGCCCTTGATTGATTCCAACATTGAGAACTGGATGGCGCGTCTGCAGCGAGAATTCGCGTCTACCAACAAACCCTTCGACTTTGCGCCTTGGGCTGTGTTCATGGCCTATGACATCATTTCAGAAGTTGGCTTTGGTGCCCCATTCGGGTTTGTCAAGGAGGGTAAGGATGTTGAAGGTCTTATTCAGGGCTTTCACGATGGTCTTACGCCCTTTGGTATCATGGCGAGGCTGCATCCTTTCACCAACTGGGTCAAGAGTACTTTTCTGGGCAAATACATGGTTGCCAGTCCTGAGCAGGATTCTGGTATTGGAACTTTGATGCGATTCCGCGATCGATTGATTGATCAGCGTTTCAAGGATATTGAGAATGGTGCGACAGACGGACGTGTTGACTTACTCCAAACGTAAGCTGGCTTGTTTCATATCTCGCGCTAAATGCTGACATAGATCTACAGGTTCATTGAGGCCAAGGATGAGGACGGCAATCCCCTGGACATCAACTACATCAAAGCTGAGATTCTTCTTGTCCTTCTCGCCGGCGCTGACACAACCGGAACCGCGTTCCAGGCCATGATGATCCACATTCTCACCAACCCATCTGTGTACAAGAAGCTCATGACTGAGCTTGATGACGCTACTCTCGCTGGTCAACTCTCCGAGATGCCTCAGTACGATGAAGTCGTCGAGAACTGCCCCTACTACATCGCCTGCGTCAAAGAAAGCATGCGTCTCAATCCCTCTGCACCAAACATCTTCCCCCGCATCGCTCCACCAGGCGGTCTCGAGATCTGCGGTCAATTCGTTCCCGGAGGCACAGAAGTGACTTGCAACCCGTGGCTCGTGCATCGTGACCCGAACATCTACGGTGATGACGCCGAGATCTTCAAGCCTGAGCGTTGGTTAGATGAAGACAAGGCCAAGGTTTACAACAAGTACAGTATGGGCTTTGGTTATGGTGCTAGAGTGTGTCTAGGCCAGGATGTCGCGCGCATGGAGCTTTACAAGGGACCGCTACAGTTCTTGAGGAGCTTCAAGGTTGAATGGGTTGATGAGAAGAATAGAGGAACGTATGTTGTTAAGGGCGGTGTGAGTTACTTTGAGAACATGAACATCACGATCCAGAGACGAGAAGTCGTGGCATGAATTACATAGCTGCTAGAAATACAATCTCATCAAGCTCTCTACCCTCATCAACCACCGAAATGTGCGACTCATCCTATTCAACCCCACCATCTTCACCGAAGGAACCCTCATGGTCGCACACCCCGCAACCACATTCCTTTACCTGAACAAATAGCGACTAAGTGTTATTTGCAGTTGATACTTGTGGCCGAGAGCTTATTCCGGCCCAGAGAACTTAGCGACTAAGCCTCCAGGATCCTGCTTGACATTCCACTGTCACCTTAGAAAGTTCAGGTGAAGTCTCTAGAGAGAATGAAACAAACATTCATGACTGTGGTCTCTCTCAATTTGAAAAGGATGTCCCGCTCAGTTTTTATTGCTCCTATTCAGCAATGACCGCTTCAAGATCGAGGTGACCATTGTCGCCGTTGTCAAGAAAAGTAAATCATCTTCCATATCTTTTTGTTCGACAAAGGCAAGTACGACGTGGCTGCCATATCCCCCTTCTTTAACGTGAAAGTACTTATTCTCTTGTTCTTCTTTGCCAAGAATGGCTCTCAAGTTCAGAATGAGCTCGTCGTAGTTTCGGACAAAGGGCGAGCGAATTTTGTGTTCGAACCATTTCTTGCCGCTCTTCAAGAAAAAGGACTCATTTACTTGACTCATATTTCATGGGAAGCTGTTGGTATTCTTTTGCCACGATCGATGGGCAAATAAATGGGAAAATGGCGGATTCGAGGTTGTATGACTTTGGTATGCCAAGCCGTGAATGAATGCTGAGTGGCTGTTACAGGTAAGTTGTAATATGATCAATGTTTAATGTTTGGTTGATTGGTTTGAGGAGGAGACATGATGCTCTTATGTGTTCGGCGTTAGAGAGGAATAACGGGATCTAACTTCGAAGAGCGGGAATTTAATGCCTCTGCCTGTCAAACCTTGTTATTTAGTTTTGTTCTCGGGCCGATCTCCTTCTTCCATACACACTAAGGTGACCTCATAACGGCTCTGGCATGATAGCTAAGTTAGGAGCGAGATGTGCGATTGATAGATGAGAACTGTAAGTTAGAGCTTCCATAGCCTCAGAGAGCTACCACTCATCTGGATAGAGGATTGTTTTAAGCTGATACACCTGATTGCTGATGATTACATTATGCGGCTTACTCAATTATGTACTAGGTTTGCCGAGACCTTGTTCCGGCAGAGAGAACCTAGCTCGGGCTTGGTATTGTACTACGATCGCTGCTTAATACCCTTTGATGTTTAAGAACCCTAAGTTTAAACTCGCAATTGCAAAGATTGATCCCAGATAAAACATTTGAATGGGATAACAGTATCTCTAAGTACATATTAATCTCAATTCTACGAGCCAGATGCTACGGTTTATGATACATAATCTACTACAATGCCTTGGCTAAGATAATACTGAACCATTTACTGGCACCGAGTAGTATCATTCTTTACAGGTAGGCTTTACCAGAACACTTGGAAAGGTTCACTGAGGGCACGGAAGAAAGGTGAATCACACCGTGGTGTTGATCAATTGTCTTTGAGTGAAGTATCCGATGATTGATAAGCCCTCAAGTTCACTCAACTCTACTACACCCCAGAGTCCATGCCCGCATCTTTCAATCCGTAAAGCTCCTTTAGTACATCCTTTTGCTCCCAGGAATAGATATCCCAGTGGCGAAGATCCACATGGCAGCAAGCGTACTCGCCGGATTTTCCAGCTTCGTTGAAAATGGTGTCCAATCCTGACTTGAGTGCAAACTCATCCTTGATCTTTCTACCACCAATTGTGACTTTGAAATAATCGACTCCTTCCACGCCTGTAAATGTCTCCATTTTGACGAGAGGCATCTTTTCTTTTGGTTTGGCGATGTTGAGATAATTGAGTGTGTTTCTGTGTGTGCGTGTGTTTGAGTGTGAGAATGGTATTTTGTCTTGGGGATCGTGTGATTGTCTTGTTGTCTTCTTGTCGAGAGTTTGCGGGAAAAACATGCAATACTTATAGGGTGAATAAACGGAGGGATCATTCAGACACAAGAGTCAGTTGACGTGTCTCATCGGTGGCGTTGAAGCAACTGTGACAAGATTCTCTGCTGGATCAGTGATCCGACCGACGAGTGGATGTGTTGTCGGCACCGCTTTACTCTGAGCCACTACTGTCGCGGAGCCTCAGAAGGAATTTCCGGGCGACTGAAGCAGAGTCTTCGAGACATATGTAACTGTTGCTTGAACTCGTGGCCTGGTTTCTTGTTTTGCTCTCAATCACCACTTGAGGACGGGACTTCCGTCAATGTTTCAGATGCCTATAGAACTCGAGATCTCTGACTCAAAGCTTTGCTAGAACATGCGAAATCTACGTAGGGCACTGCCTCAGAAGCTCCGTCAGTTCAATCACACATCAGAGTCTAATTACAGTCACCAAATCAGGGGCAAATGACCGCACAGTGATTGCGTGGGCAGAGGTACTCAGGCTCATTTTGCACGTATAATACAACCTACCTCCCCATGTTTACTCCGCCTTCACCATTACCACTTCAACGAACAAGATCGAGTGTTACCAACGCAAACAATCACACTTCAGCCCATCACAAAACCACCATGGAACCAATCAATACAGACCACAAGAGAGTCGTTCCGCGCCGCCTCATTTCAGACACGGGTGACTTTTACTTGGGCCTAACAGATCTTTGGCTATCTACCCAATGGTGGTTGGTCATGGTGTATGGAGACTACGAAAGACGATCAGATCATCGATACACCCAGAGCAGAACCGGAAGATCTTGTGGAGCTCCAGAAGATGGGGTTCATTGAGAAGGGGGCAGTTGGGGAGACGGCTGCGGGCCTGCGGCTACGCAGCCCGAGCAGGAAGATTGACCAGAAGGAGAAAAGCGATTCAAAAACAAGACTTATTCAAATATACAGTCGACGTGCCTCCTTTTCCTAGATTCGATACGAGTCCCAAAAATTTCTTCCTTTCATAATGTCAAGGATCAGCATCCATAAGAAAAGCCTATCTCAAAGGGATTATCCCCCTGCATACAAAAGCTTGAACATCCAAACCGCATTCAGTTTTGCGACAAAATCTAGTGCATATCCTCCGCGATGGCTTAGAGGCTAACAGTAACAACGTAGACCAGTTGTATGAAGTTTAGGCATTGATAGCCCCAACCTCCTTTCACAACAGTGTGGCTGAGTGACTACGTTCTCTCTGCCGGAACAAGCTCTCAGCCACACATCTCAACTGCAACCAAGCCATCATTTGACAGATCCGTGGGCACAACATCGATGCGAACGCAGTAATTTGAAGCTTGATGGCTTTTGTAACCTGATGCCTCGATGCGCTGGCCTCATACAACGCCATGCTGTTTGACACCTATCTAAGCCCTCCGCAGCTGTTATCTCATACCGATATGAGACCAAGATCCCAGAAAGGCCGACTCCGCAATTCTCGTTAGTGTAGGAATCAATTAAAAGATTCTCATATAAAAACGATACGCACAAGAGTAGCAAACATTCCAATGATTTGACATTCCTTCCCTCAACAGAAGACCAGCCCTCGTCTGGCCCGTAAGGGTAGTTAAGTGTTTGGATGAGCCTCTCATGGTTGGTTCGAAGCTAACAACATTACTAGTGTTTTACACGCAAGGAAAGGTTGTACTGATACCTTCAGCCCAACTACATATGATTCACTAGTCTGTACGTCAATGTTAGACAATCGCTAACCAGAAGCGCCGCCGATGGAGAGGGATACTGTGCTGTAATGAGAGTCGGGATTGAAGTTCCTACGACCGTGGTAATTCTCGTCGAACGGGCCAACATAACCAAGTTGGCAGTCCTGTGAACTTTCTGTAAAGTGGAACTCGATCTCCGTCACATAGCAAGTGTCCAAGACCCATATGATAATTCCCGACAGTGAGTATAGATATTGACCATCTGATTCGCCGAAGATAACGGTAGTTACTGAAGGATTGCACTTGCCTCGTGGTCGGGTAATTTGTCGCGACTAAGTGAAACCAGCTTTAGAGCCTAGTAAATATCAGGATGTGTCAGTTGTCTCGGCACGTGGTATGGTACAAACCGACATCAAACTCAGTTTTCACTGCAGAAACTCCTTGGGATCCTCTCAATCGCCATCTTGGTATTGTACTTGACTCGCCTGCCCAGTGAGTGAGGATTCCATCACTACGAACAGCGGCTATTCTCTTGATGCCGCATAAGTCTATGGCGAGTTCTCATCCTAGGATGGGCTCGTCAGGAGAAAATGAGATATGTGGCATGTCCTTCTCATGCTTGTAACCCAAAACATGAGACCTGTCGTCTTCATCGACCGTATTGAAATCAGAGATAAATCCTAACAGCCGCTATATCAACGAAAGATACCGACATTTCTCGGAGTTTTATAGGGTCTGAGAAACGGAGAGCACGGTCCCTCAGTACTCGAGAACCGTATAAAAAACTCTTTCCCATGATGGCGACGGCGCGTCAAGCCGTATGCCATGATACTTCAGCTGCATTGATGTTCTGATCCGAACCATTAGGAATAGTCTCGAACCACGTGCCGAAAGGGGCACCTTGTCATGAAACGCCATCTAGTTGAGATAACGTAGCCTGTGGACGTTTTGCAAGACCCCAAACCCGCTTGCAGTTAGCCATACTTGGGATCCCGCGTGTTCAGATGCTGAGCGAATGATAGAAAGCTCTCCATGATTGAGGAGGCCGGCCATAAACCTCAGGTAAGTGATCGAATTCATGGCCAGAACCTTTCGGGTGACTCCAGGGTCGCAAAGACAGGAGACGCAAGATGCAGGGAGCGAACATCTGATGTCGATAAGAGGGTAACACTGTTTTGCAGAAGTCCAGGAACTAAGCTCGAGAAACTACCGTCTCTGAGACTTTGTACAGTTGGTTCCAAGCGACTGAAAAGACGTCATTTCGTAGGTGCACAGCTCCTTGGTTGTTATTGGCAATATCGGGAATGTTGTACGGATTAGATCGTAGAACCGGAGGAATAGCTTCCAGTTAATGGAAACAACTACTCCGTACAGGCATATCGAACTGTCGTTTGGCTGAGGTTGCTCCCGCGTAGCCGTGGCCCAAATGAAGGAGAGTATTCGCATCAGTCGGCATAGAAAGACAAGCCGCAAAAAGCACAGTGAGATTTGGTTCGTAGTTTTGGTGAATATAGACCATCACGGATGAAAGCCATAGCGCTAAGTATCATTAGCTGCGTCGGGTTTGAGGTACACTTTTGCATTGGTGGGTGCCAAGCCCACCTCGAGAATAGGGCCCGGGACAGAGTCCCTGTCGTAGCTTTGGCGACCCGCCGATGGGTTCGTCATCTTGGACTTGAGATCCCCTTTCATTAAATAGTATTGCAAAGGCTGCAGGTCTCACCGTTGGTACAAGTGCGTGGCATCCAATGGCAACTCTCATACGAAAATGCTCTCGCGTTGCATCGAATACCAGTCTAGGTATCGCACTAATCGTTGTGATCTGTCTCCTCGTTCTAGACTTGTTATACGCTCTCAATTCGTGTTCCCCGATCATAGCTAACTTCTCTAGTGGAATCGAAACCTTTTCCAACATATAAGTTGGGGTAAGTCACTGGAGTTTTCAAGCCACTGCCCGTTCCCCCAGGCTTGGACTCGCCAGTTGACTCGGGGCTCACCTAGATCACAGTAATTCCATTGATGGGAGTCTAAATTGTCAACAACAGCTTGTCACCCGGCAAAATATCTCAAATAGAAAAGGCAAGAGACAATGAATAGATAGCTGCCAGTTACCTAGGGTGATCAATTTGGACCAAACACTTCACATGTCTCACTGCATAATTGGTTCACTTTGTGGAACAAGTGTGTGGCAGAAGCAAGTCTCCAGACGAAGACTGAATGAATTGTATTAACAACTTGCTAAAATGACCTTAGAGGATACCAATAAACAATTAAAAACTCCAAAGCACCAACGCTGTCGTACGTCGTAAAGTCGTTAAACGAAACTTCAACTGCATGAAGGTGTCAAGCAGGATATGTGCTGTCAACTTCTGTGAAGATCGATGTGCAGTGTGGTCATTATATCCACAGAAAATATGTGTGAATGTAGTTGCGTTTGATATCGCCTCGAAACGCGGTTGCAACCTCAGTTAAATGCGACCATGCAGACGGAGAAGATGGTCCAGAAGGCGCTGCTGGTTTCATGGCATACCGAGAAGATGCGCAGTAAAAGAGAGAAGTAAGATTTTAAATTTGCAGACTTAAACTCTGACCCCATTATCGAAAAGCCCTTACACAAGATGCAGCGCTGGTAGCAGTTTGTCCAGACTCAGTATAAATACTGGCCATAGATAGGAGCATAGGCACAAGGAACCACTGGTACTGGTACAGGTACAGCATAAGCCCCCGGCAGACTATGCGCATAGTAGGCAGCCGGAAGACTCTGCGCATAGTAGGGAGCCGTGATTCCCTGCTGATATCCTGCAATATGAGCAGCGATATACGGGTTGTACTGCAGTGTAGAGACGCCAGCATTCGGAATTGAGTTTGACTGGCTGCTCGACTCGCTCGAGGGGAGGGGCTTTGGTACAGCACCCTTTTTATACCCCTTTGGCCGGTACTTAGCCAGACAAGCCGAGTTCTCTGTCCTTGCCGGATGGTACACCACATCAAACTCCTCAGGCGCAGCAGAGTTGGTGATCATACGTACTGGGCCAGGTGACCCAGACACGTAGCCCTTGTTCAGACAGAAGGGGTACTCTTTCCAGGGACCCGACGACTGAAGAGCAAGCTCCTCTTTGTTGTAAAATCGTCGCGGGTATATGGACTGGCCTGGCACAGTGCTAGCTGGAATTTGCTTTGCCTGTTTCCTGACCTGGCTGGCCGGGATTTGTCGGTACCACTTGTCAAAGGTAAGGTCAGAGAGTGAATAGTAGGAGCAGTCTGACTCTGTCTCCCAGTTATTTGTTGAAGATGGAGGGGATGGCAATCCTCCTTGGTTATTAAGCTGGTCCAATTGACTCAGCGCTTCAGATGTAAGAGCAGACATTTTGAATAGAGATATGTCGCTTGGAAAAATATGAATGTGAGGGTGAAATGAAAGTCAGAGATAAAGAGAGTGTGGAGTTATAAAAAAGTGACAAGAGTCAAAGTCTGTTTGCTCTCTGCGTCGAAGTCTTGCGGAAATGTAGCCAAAGCTTGATGATGCAGAAATGAAGAGAAGTGTGTGCGCTACGCTGATATGTAGGCCAGAGTCTGACGACTTTCTGTAAAAGACATTAGATATGTGAGTCGTTGACTTTTAAAAGAAAGCTGAACCACGAGATAAGATAGCGTTGTCAGATAAGCGAAAGCGAAAAGCAGGAAGCAGAGACTTGACAGCAGGCAACAGAAGAGCATGAAGAAGGGAAGTTCAGAATCCAGGATGGAGAGGACAAGAAGGAATCTTATACCCAATATCCGTTAGACTTTGAGAGAAGGGAAAAGCACTAAGCCCTATGCCCTATTGATTCTAGAAGCTTGTGGATGAGAAAGGAGTCACCCATTGAGTCTTTCTCAAACTATCTTCATAATAAGCTGAGGTTATCATTGTAATAGATTTGAGTCAAGGTTAGTAATGGTCATGCATGAACTTTGTCTTCCCAGCACGAACGAGAAGTGAATATGTCAAAAGTCAAAATTCCCGTTTTCAAGTTTACTAGGTGCTTGACGGGTCTAGCGTAGAGGAGTAGCAAGGAGTTCGGCGAGGATGAAAAGCCAGGAATGAGAAGGAGATAGAGTTTGATAGCAAGATAAATGCTGGACAAGGGTCTTGGAGATATGGGTGTGCGCAGTCTCCACGCGGTTACTGGGGGCAGTCGCCGAGCTGTGAACGTCACCACTCAACAGTCTGAGGATTTCTCGTGGATGAAACCACCTAGAACCATGTACTTTGGCCAGTCGTGTAATGTGAGAACCAGTATCGAAGTAACTTACGCGATATCAGCCTCGGGTTGATACCTTGGGCCATAATATCGTACAGAAAAAGGGCTCCAAGTGGCAAGTAAAACTCTATTTCCCGTGACATTATTGGACTCATGTTCACTTTGATATACAAGACTAGCTTTCACAACCGCACGAATATTTAGAATTTGCGCTAAATAGAGTAAGTTTCCCATGGGGTCCAAAACCTAATCCCCTCCATAGGAGCGGATTACCTTATGTAAGCTTTGGTATGAGCAGGTTTAGACCTATGAGGCTCGCGAGGCAAGGGGAAGGATCAACTAACTTTTGAATTTAGATGATATTGCCTTGTCCTTGTCTTGGTGGCTTCCATGGTTTGGCAGCAGCATGGCTCATAGTTGGTCACATGACGCCCAGAGACATTGCCACAGCAATGACTGGCTTCTGAGGTACGTGTGGTAGGCAGAAACGCCTCTACCGTGCTCAAGATTCCATATTCAATGATAACTTGACGAAAACGCACTAAAGTGTAGTTTTTTTATATTCCCCCGCCTTCCATTTTTATTCGTGTATCGTATCTAAGCCAAGACAGACTTTAAGTCTCCCATACACAATCCTGTCCATCCATATCGCTTTACGCCTTCTCTGGTCCTTGGGCGTATTGTCGCCACAGAGGGTTTCCCAATAGACTTTCCATCGCACTGTTCTCCGTACCGACGAACACCTCCACGCCAGGACCTGCCTCAGGTCGATCAGGCAGAATGATATGCATTGAGTGAGTCACTCCCACTGAAGGCGGTCGAATAGCCTTGATTCGGTCACCCAGGGCAGGGCCCCACTGAATATCATAGAATGGAAACTCTCTCCATGACGAGAACAAGGCATGATTGCCTGGCATGTCGAGAAAGATGGCAGGTATCAATCGTGATACATTACCGAGACCATCCACGAGGGAGCTGATGGTGGCGAGGTACGTGTCTTTGGATTTGTTGACTGCGCTTCTGACCACAAGAGCAATGTCTGCTAGACTGACATCGTCATGTTCTAGAATCTTCTCGATGTCCATGACAGCGGGCGCAAACCCAAGAATATTGCCGAGAGTGTGTTTGTGAACAGGCTTTCCAGCTCGACGACGAGCATCAAGCGCTAGACCAACCATAGATGGTCCAGTAGGTTTATCCTCGCCCTCCTTCTTTCCATGCTGGGCTGTCATGGTGCACCGCCAGACCAAAGCTGTCAACGCATCGGTAGTCGAGATGTAAGAAGAAATGTCATCAGACTTGAAAAGCTTAGCGTTGCAAGGCGCAGCAGCCTCTTTGAGTTCCTGGATCTTCGCAGGGGAGAAGTAAAAGATGTGGCCGTGGTGGATGGGGGAAGCCAACTTCGGTGGGGGACCCTCGGGTGTGAAGGGTACTTCAATGTATTCGGGATGATCCTCGGGCTTACCGACGATGGTATCAGATGGCTTCATCAACTTTGCCCTATCGTCACAGGGGATTTCGGCTGGGTTGGAAATAGGTAGGCCCTGAGCTTTGCGGACCTCTTCAGCGAAAATCTCCGTGAACTTGTACGCTGTTGTTCCATCGATGTAGGCATGAAGGAAAAGGACGTTAAGGAGCAAACCGCCCTTGATAAAGTTCAGCTGTACCATGGTAGTGTTCAGTCGATCTCCAGCACGAGGCCATTCTCCACCCAGACCCCGTTGACAAACAACATCAGGATCCAGAACTGAAGTAGGGTAGCCCCGACGCTTCAGCTCCTCAAAGCTAGGAAAATCTTCATCTCGAAGATCCTTGACAAGAAAGTCATGTTCAATCTCATCACCATAATGACGAAGCTGCATCAGCCCAGTCTCGACATACTCAGCAGTAGGAACAGCCTCACATCCCGCAATAGGCGTACGCTCCTTGAACGCCGAATAAGCCCTCTTGAGGATAGAAACTGTCTCCTCAGCATTGTAGTTCTCACCAAGCTCAAAGTGTAGAAGACTTCGGATCCATCCCATAGGACCAATCTTCTCAGTGGGAAGTAAAGGGGGAGCGAGATCAGGAAGTGGTGTGACCTCTTCTGTAGCGACGGTTTTGGAGTGGAGAGCGGGTTGGTCTACGACCAAAATCTCTGTTTTGGCGGGAGCCATGGTGAAGGGTGCGAAAATGTGGGTATGATTTGTGTTTTTCGCTTGTTTGCGTGGAAGGGGGCCTGGCTTCTAATACTTGGACAGACGAAAGGGTCTGACCAGGCGAAGGTCGCCACGCTGAGAGATGCACTGTTTCGGTCTTGAAGATTCGTGTTACCCATGTGTGTTTCAGGGCGTTCTACCGAGGTAGTAGCATTGTTGGTTCCGAGAATGCGGATCGGCGGTGTTGGTTGAGCAAGTTAGACGGAGATGAAGCTTTCTTGGGCAGCTCGCTTGGGACTGCAGCATTGCGATAGAGGTTTACGTACATCGACTGACTGGCCTTTCGGGTCAGAGTCAGAACAACTTAACAAAGCCACATGCTTGCATAGCCAATAGGACTTTGTTCCTTTATCTTAGGGACCGATTGAAACGTTGTATTGACCGATTGCGTGTTCATGGCCCAGCACGCGGCGTCTAGCAATTATGTTTCAATAATAGATGTACCGCACAAAGCAGCATCCAAAGTGGAATATCGCTCAGTGGACCCTTGAACGAGGCAATGAGTCCCAGCAACGAATCCTCGGACCAAACCCGACATGCCGGAGCCGTTAGTTCCAGGATCCCTTCGACTCCTTTACCTATCTGAGAAACTAAACCCGTGATAGCCTCTAAACGCAGATAGCACAGACTAAACGAGCCCCTTCAATGAAACATTACAAGCATTTGCCGTGGATCCCAGCGGGTCCTGTCTGCATAAACGGTCGAACATGGACCAAGCCCTGAAACGTTCTTTGGACCGGCTGTAGATCCCCGTAATATCCGACCGGAAGTACGTCGCGGTGACAGGGATTTACTTCCGGGTGGTGCCATTTCAGAGCCGCAAGTTTTGCCTTAGCAGTTCATCTCCCGCTGTGATAAGAGTCAGATCTCACTATGCGCATCACTCCTATCAATACCACGCGAATTCTGTAATAGATGGCGAAGTAGACTATTTTCAGGAGCATTGAGGTCAATTAAAGCATGTTGAAGACTTTTAGAGAGTAGTTGCTTGAGAGCCTGAGGCCCCTCGAAGGATTTCTCATTCTCCATAGCCGCCAACAAAAGGTAGCATCGAAGTGGACTCCAGCCCCGTCAAGCCTGTATCGGTTTTTCACAAATGGCCTGTTTTGCTTCATTTCCGCGTAAGTAAACGAAGAAAAAAACGAGCCCGTAACGGCTAGAGATTTGCAGTGGAAGCCTGGCCAGTGGAAAAAGAAACGATGCTGAGCTCCTGTGTCTCGCCATGGTGATTACCTGACTAGGCTGGTAAAAGCCCATTTAACTAACCAACAGCCAACTTGAACTGCCCTTGGTGTTTATCGTGTTCTGCATGCAGCTAGTCTGATAAGCAGATATGGCAGTTGACCCTAACATCGTAGCCATTTTTGGCCCACCGCCGAAAGGACTTGATCTCGAGAACAATGTCATCACCACGTACAATGTCGTCGTTTGCGTTGTTCTTGGCATTGCTGTCACTGTTGTCGCTTTGCGATTCTACGTGAGGAACATGAAGTCGGCGAACATTGAGATGGACGATTGGGCGGTGCTGGTCAGTCTGGTAAGTGCTTTCACTGAAATTATTAAGCTTTCGCTGATGTAATGCAGTTCTGTGCTTCAGCTACTGTCGCCATGACGATATTGGGTAAGATGTCTCTGTCAATACTTTTGAATCCTTGTATTGATGGGTAATAGCTGGAGAGCATGGCTCTGGGGCTCATGTTTGGTCAATCAAGCTCACGACTCTTGTTGACGTCTTCAAGGTACGTCCACAATGTCGTTCTATGATTAACCCCTTCCTGTACTCACACAGCGCCAGATCGTCTACGCCGAACCTTTCGTATACGCCCTCGCCGTCACATCTGTCAAAATTAGCATCCTCCTCCTGTACCGTCGCCTCTTCCCCCTCGGCATCGACAAAAATCGAGTCTACACAATAATGTTCTGGATAGCAACCTTTTTAACGACCGTATACCCATTCATCCTCTGGATCACCATGCCGTTCGCCTGTCGGCCCGTCAGTCATTTCTGGAACCAGTATCTTGGCGCTAAAGGTAAATGTATCGAAGTGAAGCTGTTCTTCCTTGTTCTTGGAATCATGAACATGATGAACGATATCATCATTTTGACTGTTCCGATACCGAGAATTTGGACACTTCATATGAACAATAAGACCAAGATTTCTATCATTTGCATTATGCTTCTCGGCAGCTTGTAGGTGACCTTGCCATTTTCTATAATGACGTTCCAACTGACCCTATGTAGTGTCTGTGTCGCCAGTATCGCGCGCATTTACTACCTCTGGGGCTTCTTCCAGAACCTCGATGCTACATGGTGGATGGGTCCGTCATTCGCGTGGTCCAGTCTCGAGCCCTCTGTCGCAGTCATCTCAGCTTGTCTTCCAACCCTAGCGCCTCTGTTCCGCATTAAACGCATCAATTCTACTTCACGCGGTACACCATCTGGACCAACTGACTTATCCAAATCTGGTTCAAAGCACTTCCAGCTCTTCAGTGTGAGCAGGACAAAAGGCAATGCTTTTGGCAGTGATGATGATGAGGTCGAGTTGACATATGATGTCGGGAGGGGCGGGACTGGAGATGGGTCAATCTGGAAGAATCAGGGGAGCTCGGCTGCTGAGCAAGGCATTGTTGTCCAGACGCAGGTTTCGGTGACGCATCAAGACAGGAAAGGCCGTACTAGCACTGATTAGACATTTGTTTCTCGAGGCGCGCAAAAGAAAAATAAGCTTCTACAAGTTAGCCACCAAACGAAGTTTAGATGACGCAAGATATTACTATCTAAACAAAATCACTGCATCCTCCATTTCCGTTCTCTCAGACCGTAGCTGGTTTTCCACGACTCGCGCAATTGAACAATGGTCCTGACACTTAACTTTAGTCAGGGGGACTCTAGAATGACAGCCCTAAACAATATACCCTACACTCATAGAACTTCATTTTACGCCCCAGGATTTCACTAAGTTTACAGAAGTAATGTTTAAAACATTTGACCAAAAAGAGATATGTTATGCACAAAATCAATTTACTGCCAACGCCACGTGTACTACTGAACAATCTGTGTACATACTCTATAGATCAAAAACTTACCTGCTCCCAATCTCACTAGCAAAACAGCCGCAACTCGAACAAGATCACGATCTGTGTGATTTCCCCCTGCTTACCCTCATAGATCAAGCTGAAGATCTTCTTGAACCCCCAGAGCCCGCGTTTCCCCCCCGCACCGACAATTACCAGTTGTTAAGACCCCGGCGCTCTCCAATGGCCTGGATGTCGACAAGCTCTCTTTCCAGTCTGCCGATCTTGTACCGATAATCAGTATGCATGATTTTATTCAGCCCCGGGTAGTACTTTTGCTGCGCCTTCTCCTGCAGCACAACGATCTCCTTCTCAATCTCCCCACGTCTTCGTGCCTTGCTCATCTCGTCCAAGTAGATGAGGAACCCCTCTGGGACCTTGACAAGATTCACTCCTTTCTTGAAGCGATAAAGGTTCTTGCCGCGCTCTTTTGTCATCCAGTAGTCAAGTTCGTACTGGTCGACCTCCCGTAGCTCACCATAGCCATTTCTTCCGACCATGTGGCTGCCATCGTTGATGGCTTGCTCATACGTTGCGGCAGTGGCGGGATCGAGGCGCAGATGCTCGATCACGTAGTTTCTACGACCTTCTGGAGTGAAGAACGTAGCTGTGCTTCTGCGCGCCATGAAGGCGGGTGGTCCCTCCATGGTGGCTGGTGGTTCCGCCTCGTAAGTGGGTGACGATTGAAGGTCCTCACTCGACTTCTTGTCAGTGCGCTTCTTCGCCCACTGCTGGATTTGGTCGAAAGGCATGGTTATGAAAGTGAGCAAGATAGAAGGTAAAGAGTCTGAAGATATGTTTGTTAACAGAGGATATGTTTTCGTATAATTGCTATGAAAAGCTTGGTGACGAAGGAATAGAACTGCCATAGTCGAGGAGGAAATTAACTATTTATATGATTTTTCTCACAACTGGAGTTCAGATTACTTCAATTTTGTTCATTTCAAGTCCGAAGATCAATTATGTTAGATCAATATGAACCACCAAACTCATTCGCAAGTCGATGAACATTCTAATGATTTCCTCACAATAGATGGTGTACCGAGTAGATAACCTGCAGTTCGTACGAAACGACGGACACAGCGGATGAATTCTGATACTATGACTTAGAACTCGTGTATCATTTTGTGACAAATGTCTTGTGCACATATATCAACAGTATACATAAAGACTTGTTCTTCATCGTGCTGTTCCAACAATCCGTGACCAGAGATATCAGCTGGGCATGCTTATCTTATTGTCTTATCAGCCAGCTTATCGCTCACAATCTTGGCTCAGCATTGGTTACCAAGAACAACGACACAAATGCAGGCAAGCGGCTTGCGCATAAGAAACATCTGAAAGAAAAAAATGTCATAGTGTGCTACCAGCTAGTCCTGTTTGAGATATTATCGAATTTAGAGTTTGGTGTCGGATGATCAGCCCCAAGTGGCTGCAGCTAACGGATCGCGTTCCCGCCTCTGAACATCCTCCCTTGAGATCCTCAGGTGTTCTCTCACCTCAAAGCTCACGCTTACAAGCTTGCTCAGCCTTCCCAACCACTGTAACCTTTTACGACATTTCGTTCTTATTTTTCAAAATGTCGGATCGTTTTGATAGCTTCCCCTTCATCAGCTTGCTGAGTGGCTGGGGAGTCGTGAGGTAAGGCTGCATTAGCATCATGACCGGACTGAACTGACTGATTGTTCCTTGCACAGTGGCCCTGGACTATTGTAAGTTCACCCGAATATCAGCAATAGTTCGTCAACTCACCTGGTTTAGCATGCTACGCAGCTTGGTATCCGGCATCTCAACCGCAACAGTCGTCGGCGTCTCAAGCGGTATGGTAGGCAGCATGATCTGGGGAACAGCTAGTCTCCCCTTCCTCATCGGCTCATCTCTCGGTTTCGCGTTCGGTAGCTACCGATGGTACGAAGTCGCGACCAGAGAAGCCATGGTTCAGCTGGAGCTGTACCCTGCACTGCTGCAGATGCACATCACCTCCAACTTTCCCTGGATGGCGGGCCTGCATAGTCAAAAGCGGGACTGGTATAGGGCAGAGACGTTTCGCAGGTCGTGGGTTATGAAGAGCATGTTGGTTGTTGGTTGGCTTTCGGCTGAGTCGTCATTGCGTGAGATTCGTGAACGGAGAGAGGCCAAATTAGTTGAGGAGTACATCGCTGCTGAAGAAGAGTCAGAGTGAGCGTGTGGACTAGCAATCAGAGACTTACTTCTGAAGTTATCTTGTTCAATATATCGAGGTCGATAGCTCATCAATACATTGACGCAACACAGTCACCGTTCCTCTCATTGTTTCTCTCATTTCTGGTGACATTTGGTAGGGCCACCGGTGGTGGCTTCTGATTGGATAATGGAGCAACGCGTCGGTCAGATCAACCCCGCTTTTGAGATGGCGCGTCCTTAGGGAGCAAGAAAACACAAGACCTAAGCTTAGGATGACAAAATAGACTCATACTAAATCTTTACTAAGCTACCTAAACCTTTTTATCACGCAGGCCTAAGGTCCCGAGTTTTATTTACTCCCCTCGGGCGGGTCCCCATAAGCTCGAACCACGCATGAACAGAGGCTCTGGGCATATCAACACAGGAGAATGACGAGTATCAGCATCTAGTTCAAATGAACAATAAAAGATACAGTTGAAACGTTAAAAGGCGAAACAGCCTTATTTACACCGAGTGAGTCGCGTGAATCACGGTTGAAACAGCAAGGCCTGACCTATCTAACTAGATCATTCGCCACCAAAATATCCAATGAACGACTCTCAGCTTCAAAGCATGGCTTCCATCGCCCCAGCAGCCAAACTGGCCGTCCTCATCGACGCAGACAATGCCAGCGCCTCCATGATATCCTTCGTCCTCGCTGAATTCGCAAAATACGGCACAACCTTTGTCAAACGCGCGTACGGCGACTGGACCAGCAACCGCTTGAACGGATGGAAACCGCAGCTTCTCAACAACTCGATTCATCCTATGCAACAGTTTGCATATACCTATGGGAAAAACGCCACAGACTCAGCGATGATCATAGACGCTATGGATTTGCTATATTCTAGCAAATTCGATGGTTTCTGTATCGTTTCGAGTGACAGCGATTTTACGCGTCTTGCGTCGCGGATCAGAGAGTCCGGGTTGGTGGTTTATGGGTGTGGAGAACGCAAGACGCCGAAGCCGTTTGTCACGGCGTGTGATAAGTTCATTTACGTTGAGAATCTTGTGCCGAGATCTGGGACTCCGTCCATTGAGGCTGATGTTGAGGGGTCGTCGACTGCGATACCGCTCAATGGGGTATCGCCGAGCGAGAGACCTCCTTGCGGCCACGCTCCAATATCGGCGTTTTCAAAGGGTAAAGGTCTTTCGATGGACCCGCCTGCGCCTGCAAGAGGCTTGCTTCCCGAAAGAAATGATTTCCAGAAGGATAGGGCTGCCGCTGAACCGCGGGCGAAGGTCAATGGCGAATCATCCGCAGGGCCATCTAGTGCGCAGAAAAACAAAGCCGAGCCCTCTGACGCAACCTTATATAGCCCACAGAATGGCAAGCGGAAAAGACTCGACTCCGACCCCAACGGCCCTACACCAACAAAACGCCGATTATCATCCCCCGAGCAGCCAGGCGAAGTGCAGCCTGAACAGCGACCCGTCGATGATCAAGTCATAGAATGGCTTCGTGAGGCGGTTGAAGCAAGAACGGGCGAAGATGGGTGGGCTGGCCTTGCGCCTGTTGGAATGCTTATGAACAGATGGCACCCTGATTTTGATGTTCGAACGTATGGGTTCAAGAAGCTTCATGAGCTAATGGCGTCAACAGGGCTATTTGAGATTATGGATCAGCGTCCTGGGGAGGGCAAGCCGATTGTCAAGTATGCGAGGTACCTTATTGACAAGGACGATGTAGGTTCGGCTGACTCACCTAGGAAGGGAAGCAAAGAAAACTTGAGATCTTAACCCTAAGTAATGAAAATATTTAGATAAATTTAGCCTGAATTTAGGTAACTCTTCTTTAATAAGTTTATTTTAATACCCCATCCTCAGGTTTATTATTTTCTTGCTCCTTTAGGCTCACGCCTGACAGGGATATCGTTTTATAATAGCCAAGCTTTCACTTCTGAAGGTGATTTTGTTTAAAGAGAAAGGTTATAGAAATTCTAAACAAAATTAAATATACTGTAAACTCCTCTCCTGTCATGAACTGCCCCAAATATGTTAGGTCAGTATCTATATAAAGTAATTAACAACTCCTGTCTTGGTCTTATAAGATATTTATATCTCGTCCTCCCCCAAAAGCATCCGACATTCCCTCCCCACCCATCAACCCATATACAAAAGCTTCCCCGACTAATGAAAAGTCCTCTGTCCCCTTGACGTGACGAAGGATAAAAGGCGTCTCGCCTCCATGAAGAATAGCCACTTTGTCACCGATCTGTGCATTCCAAGGCGCCAATCCAATGTAGCCCCGATAAGTCACCAACAATGCGCGATGCGCACATGCGTCATAAATGCGCTTTATATAACCTCCATACTTTTTCTTTCTCTGGGAGAAATCCCCCAATGGATGTTTCAGCACTTCGCTAGTTTTGAGAACAGGCACTGGTCTTATCTGGAGAAACTGGGCATTCATCACAACCTGAAGTTCCTGTATTTCTCCCTCAAGTGTGACTGTCTCATATACTCCCCTTGATGCCATATCTGGGAGCTCACGACCCCATCCAGTTCGGTCATACCACGTCTCGATGTAAGCCCAGTCATCACTGTCAGCAGCTTCTGTACCTGCATAATCAGCTATCATTGATCTCCATAGGGCGTTGGTGCGACCCTCAGCGCCGCCGTAAGGGCAGTCTGGAAGCTCAATCAGGGCAAGACTTTCCCACTCAACAAGAGCGTTAATGCCTTTCCTGGAGATAGGGGGCCTGTCAAGTTCAGGATGCCATACGGGTCCGAGTTGCCTGATTTCATCAATAATCTGCCCCTTGAGAGACAGAACCCGTGGGTTGGAGCCAATATGTAGTGCCGCAGTAGTGTTTCCGGATGCGAAATATCGAGGCTATGATAGCGAGAAATTGATTAGTGGCTTAGGGTCCCATCGAGTTGGACATTCCCAGTTGGCAACCCATGAGGGTAATCTGGAAAGCCTCTGTCGGAGAAGCTCTCTTTCATTTCGCAGTCTGTGCTCTCTCGCCGTCTCTCCGGCTCTATACACAACCTTTGCACGGCCAAGGTTGTCCCAGATCTTGGACCATCGCGGTGAGAGTTCTCTTTGCTTGATATAATGCTCAGCTCTCACAGCTTGCTGGCCCTCTAATGGACTCGGTTCAGTAGACTGTTTGTTCCTATCCTTATTGTCCCGAAACAGAGGCTTCTCCTTGCGCGGTATTATCTCCCAGCCATCAGGCAGTCTCTCCCAGCCTCTTCTCGGAGTCTTATCTGGTCCATCGAAGATTTGAGCCTGGATGTCGTAGTATCTCGACTGCTCCAGGACGCTGTATGCCTTTTGCTTCTGAGCGCCATTTTCAACGCCTGACCAGTGTCTTGTGCAGTTCAGCACATGTAGGTTACCTGTAACTTGAATCATGGTTCTTGCGAAGTCACGGTACACCTGTGTCCTTCGAGATGATAATCCGGGCTTATCTTTGTAGCCACATTAGGATGCACAATTCCCAAGAACCCATAAATTATGTCATGCGCAACTGTGCATTCTAACGTTCTGAACTGGTATAGCACGTCCAAAAGGTCGAGTCTCCTATCGTTCGAATGCCACTTCTGATGATATCCAGAGATAAAGTTGTACATCTGATCAGGAAATATGTTTCGATCACTCAGCTTGACATCGAATACCCGAACCTCACCCTGCGTCCACTTTAGTCGTTTGAACAGAGATGCCACTGCATCCCACGTGATGACATCCTCGCCACATATTATCTGGATGTTCTTTGCCAACACAACTTCTTGGATGATCCACGTTCGGCGCCACCACGGTCGATCGAGTAGCTCACGGACTTCCCCGTTTATTTGCTCTTCTATCAATCTCGATCGATTCATTCTGGCGATAGAGCCTCTTACAGACTTTAAAAAGGGAAGTGTCGGTTTGCCGTAGTCTTTGTCAATCTTCCACTGATGCCAGCCAACACTAGCCATCCTGTTTTGGAGTAATCTCATGCCAAGAATACTGCCATCAGTAGGCTCTCCCAACCAGGCCAAGACGTTTTGTGCTTGACCGTAGATCTTCTGCATGAGGGGAACTTGCGTACTTTTCTCGTCCACGTCGGCTTGATTTATGCAGATTGCATCTATCCAGAGTATTCTATTCTTCCTCTTCCATCGCAATCTGCGGAGGGCGGCAGCGGCATTGTCTCCTACAAGAAAATCGTGATTACTGAGTGAGATATTACAACCATTTCCGGGATCGCCCCAGGTGTATGATAGAGCCTCATAGATGGGGTTAGAAGAGAGAATGGCTGGCTCTAGCATACACTGAATAGGAGCATCGTGCTTCAAAGCGGGATGAAGTATCAACAGCCTGATCTGACCATCAGCTGATCGCAGAGGATGATATGGCGAGGAGTTCATCGTTTGCTGCCTGCAATCGTTCAAATTGCCAAGCTGTCTTTCGTGCCTTATTACCGTTCATTTAAGTTCGAATTTGCTGGCGCCTGATAGCTTGGCAGGAGGGTTGAAACTCTGACCGAAGCGCTGTGGCGTTATGCAGTTCGCTAATGGCTGTGCTTGATTGGTGGTGGCCTGTTAGACCGGATCAGCCGCTCGAGCTCAGTTCAGTGCAGCCTTATTATTAACAGGCATCTATGAATTGACACAAAGAACGCTTCTATCAAACCACGTTGGCATTTCTAGTGGACCTCCTTGGAAAGAAAATTCGTGTTGAGGCATATCTTTCCAACCTCGAAGTCAATATGTGATATCCAAGTTATTATGAGAATGGCCTCTCGATTACGCGTTTCCAAGACCGCAGAGAATTATCCTGCTAACTCGGCTCTCGCTGGATTAAGAGGCAACTCAGACTTGCCCGTATCCTGCATCTCCGAAGCTTCTACACTATGCACCTGCTTCACACCACTGGACGGTTTACCGTCTCCATCGAGCTCAGCCTTCTGGTACCCAGATTCAGTAGTATGAGTGGCCGCACCAGGTGGTCTCTTCGTCTTCTTGCCAATCAAAAACCCAGCACCGAGTCCGAGCAGGATAAGGCCAGCTACACCGACTCCCGCCCCAATTCCTGCCTTTGCACCAGTCGATAGCCCGCCATTACTTCCGGAAGATGATCCCCGGCCACTTCCACTGGAAGACCTTCCTCCTTGTTTCGAACCCTCATCTTCAAGATCTGCTTCGTCGGTCGGTGTGCTGGGTTTGCGCTCGGTCGCAGGCTTGGTATGGTTGCCGACGCACTTGTATGACCCCTGAACAATGTGATTGAGGAAATGTTCATCGAACCAAGAACAATCCATGGTCTTGTCGCCAGCCAAATAGAAATCACCCGTAATGACCTCGAGACCAAAGAACTCGACGTTGGTGAATGGCCCGGTCATGTTGATGTTATCAGCCTTCTTAAGTAAATTGGCCGTAAAGTTGAGAAGGCGAGGGTTATCGTGTATCTGCAAGTCCTTGACGTAGCTCAACCTCGGCACTGAAAGGTCGTTCAGTGCAATGTTCTCATCGATCCCGAGTGTGCAGTTTGCCGTCCTGAGACTCGGAAGACTAAGCTCTGAGAAGAAATTGGAAGTGAAGTTGAGCTTTCCCTTGAACCAATCGACATCATCGCCGTGAACCTCAGTCAGCAATGGTAGGCTGGCGTTGACAAGATCCCTGAAAATACCGCCAGCGTCGCCTCCGCTGGTATGAGTGCCAGGGTCACTGCGGCCTCCGAGCCTCTTGAGATTAGGCACTGACAGATGCGTATCTCTCCCGTTGTCCATGGCGCGCAAGAGTCCGACTTCGGTGAGAGATAAAGAGATATAGTCCAGGTCCGAGTTGCTCTTGATGTCGACCGTATAGTTGACGAACTTGAGATCATCCAGCTCGACACGCTTTAGTCCACTATTTCCCCAAACTGTGATCTCGCGCTGGACCTTCTCCGCCGATGAGGTGAGAAGGGCTCCCCCAGTGACTTGAAAATCGACACCTGAAATGCCAACACTATAAGTAGAAGTAACGTTCAAGTATAAATTGCCCGCCGCAGACTGGCTTGCTCCAATCTGGAATCCTCGTAATACGTTAAGTTTTGGGTCCGTATTAATTGATATGTCGCCCCATCCCCAGTATGCACCCAGCCCATGGATGGTTCTCAGGGCAGGAAGCGTTATGTTCAAATCTCCAGGTGTCTTGGTAGTCTTCCCGCCGGCGCCGTACATCAGCAGGTCGCCGGTGACGTTCTTGAGGGTCGAGCTATAGAATGTAACGTAGTCGTCTGGGAAGTCGTTGTTGTACGTGATATCGCCGATGAGTGTCTCGACGCCCGTCATATTGATTGTCTTCGTGATATTAAGGAGTTGGAGATCACCGGTGTACGTCGGACATGATGCCGCGAGGCTCGATACTTGGGTCGCTTCGGTAATTGTAGAAGTTTCTTCGTTGGAACAGGCTGGAAATAATTAGTCATGCGCGACGCTGCAGAGAATGAGGCATGACTTGCCGGCAGTGACGCTTCCTATCTGCCTTGATAAACATAATAACGCCCCAAAACGGGCTACGATTTTTAGGCAGACCATTTCTTCCCCTTCGCTGTTGCAGATGCGATGAAAGAACGAGAACGAGGGATATGCGCGCAATGGGGGAAGGGGTCTTAAGACATGCTGGGCACTGCGCTTCATTCAGCCTCGAGTGGTTTCAATTAAGCTTAAAAAAGACTGTGGCGTTAACTAACTTGAACCCGTGTGACTCGGTAGCCCAGGCCGCATCAAAATGTAAGCAAAAGCAAAGGAAGTTAAATAAGCCTGAGTGGACGCTTCCGCAAGTCGCATCTGCCATAGAGGGTCAACGTCGATAGACTGTTGATTGAACTAATTACATGGCTTTATAATGTTTATTTAATCGATCCTCTCTGTTGGCCTGTTACAACATGCAGACAGCAAATATTTGTGACTACGGTAGTCTTGGCAATGCACCCCTGCTCAACGAGGCTTTCTGCGATAGCTTCCATTCGGTAGACACTTTCAGCTAGGACAAAGTGGCTGGCTGTAAGATTAGAATGCCACCCTCCCAGCACTTTAAGTGGTTATCATCAGAGAAAGCATTCAATAGCACTAAAAATTTGACAATTATTGTCCTGGTCCTTGCGAGCTTATACTTTTGTGTAGATACTTTTCATGTAGGTCTTGCCCTTGCAACCACCTCCATCTATCTGAGATTCAATGCTGACTGGAGATCTGTAGTTACCTTCATAGGATTATTGCATCATCGCTGCTGTGTTGATTGCAAAACTTCTAAGACATCACAGAGATTGTCTTCGCACGGGTAGTTTCGAATCCTGACGTTTTGTTTTGTTAATTTCATCCCCTTATCGATCAGCTTCTTTCAATTTATGCTTGTTGTAGATTTCGGCCAAATACTTTTTGGCATGGAGATAAATTAAATTCCTAAGAAGACATCGCCATCAGTTGTGTGTTTGATACGTAACCCGGCGAAATTACTAACTGTCTGCGGTACATCTTGCAAGGTTTAGTAGGCTGGGGACAACCATGTCACAACGAGTGGATGGTGTAGCTGCAAAGTGTAGCTACTACAGCTTCTCGGGTAGGGCCTTGACCGGCCCCCCACCAAAGTACAGAAACATCAACTTTAAATCGCCAATAGCATGATTTCAATCACTTTACTAACCATCAGAACCTTCCAAATATCAAGTGAGAATAATCTTTATTACAGTCTGTTACAGAACATAGCGTTCTTGATGACCTACTGCTCTTTCTTTTCCGCGGGCGAAATCGTGTCGGCCTGGCGGCACATCAGCACACCATCAATTACAGGTGAACCAGTCAGATCATGTAACGTGGAGTGGCTCTTGCAGGCAGTTTGCCCTGCGGCTTGCCTAAAAAACAGCCTTAATGGATATATTAAATATACCTGCTGCACATTCACTGAAATCTGGTCTCATTCTTCTTCCATTTATTTCCTACCTCTCATATCACGTTACATTATCATCACACCCAAGGGTGAGGTCATACAATGAGCGGATTGGAGGTTTTCGGCGCGGTAGCAGCCATTCCCACCATTGTTACGCAGTTAGTGCAATTTATCACCTCAACCAAGAGAGCATTAGAAGGTATCAGAGAAGCAGTTAAGAAACATGGAGAATTGACTCAGGACCTTATTAGTATATCAAAGGTTAGATATTCCAGAATGAACACTCCAAGAAAACCTAACTCATTTAGTAAGGTCATTGACTGTGCTGGCAAGACCATGGAACGCCTAGCCGAAGGGAACGGAGCGGCAAGTCTATCGGTGGATCTCAATTTTGAGCCTTTGATGCAACAGATGGAGCGGGATATCGAAGCTGCGCAAAGGAAGCTCGAGAGCCTCGAACCCGGATCCAGCTTGATGGATAGAAAGACCTTCGCCATGAGTTGCAGGGTTGAGATTGAAGCAGTTATAGCCAAAGTTAGCCAGACAGGAATGTTCCTCAACATCACTCTCGTCAACTTGTTGATGCAAACCATCGTCCAAGAATCGTCCAGCACCTCCTTGAAGCATTCATTGTACGTTTCCAGTTGTTTCATATGCTTCACTCGTCTTTCCACTGACTCCTCGATTACAGAATAAATTCAGGCATTCAACCAAGCTTGAATGAGACTCTTGAGGCTGTTAAAGATACTGTCAGGGATGTTTTGAGCAGATCCGCTGAATCCGAGTCTCAGGCTCCTGAGAACTCTACCGAAGGACAGCTTGTGGATGAACCTTCAAAACCAGAGACCATCAAGTCGACAATATCAGGAAAGAGTTCTTGGTACAAACCGAGACGCCATGACTCAAATGGCAGCTTGCGACAACAGTTTGTATCTAAAGTCAGAAACTCCTTCACAAGCTTTACTCCAAAGTCTCATTTGTCCGAGGTACTCTCAGAGAGCGATGTTCCTGCGATCCCACCTGAGCCTGTGTCTATCTATCTCTGCTCCTGAGAATATCCATACATCTGTTGATACAGTCAAGGCGAATGATGGGTCCCCGGATCAAGGAATTCAATCGCACGTCACCGAGACGAATGTGCCATTGCCTGATATGGGCTCATTAATGCAGAATGACACTACAGATCTTGGGGGTCCACAGGCAGGATTAGCTGTGCCAGACGTTCAGGGTCAAATGCCATCCGAAAGAGACGCAAAGACACAAGAAAGCTGTTTGAACGATGAAAAGTCAAGAGAAACCGATGAGATGGGAACTTCGGCAAACTTCATGGTATCTAACACTTCGGGTTACATGAATTCTCCGAGGTTAATGGACATCTTGAGGAACAATATGTCAACATGCAATATCTCTCAATCACATAAACCAACCGATGCTATAGAGCAAAGCTTGCTTGATACAAGGTCGTGGGTTAGTGCTGCTATTGAGAAGGAGATGGCATATGGAGTCCTGGTTTTCCAAAGACCCGATAACTGGATTCAGCTAGCCATACTACCGAGAGATCACGATGGGGCAACTGTCTTGGAAACTCCACTTCTGAAGGCAATGGAGAACACACCACTGTCATGCCATTTCGAGTATATTGATAGCGACTCTCGAAACCTAAGGATTTACTTCTTTACGGCAAATGAAGAACGTCTTTCGATCTGCACGGTAAAATTCCGTACGCCCTTCCTTGTTGAGTGGTCAGTCGGGAGCTTTCCACATGAAACTGGCGACACACCAACTCCATTACCAGGAATGGGATTCTTCTTTAATACAGATGACAGTACCATATCTTATGCGTCAGTTACGGGATCACTAGTTTCCCTCAGTGAAACAGACACTGGTAAATGGATTGTTCACTTTATCTTTGAGGAGTATCCCGTCCGTCATGGTGACCAGGTGACACAAGCATTTAGGGTCATGAGACCTGAGAAAGCCGAGGGCCCCTGCTTATATCTTCGAATATATCGTCAAGGAGAATCGACTACTGATCAGTTCGATGGCGTTGACAGTTGGGACAAATTCTTCCATCGTCCAGATAAGGTCCAAACCAGCAAGAAGGATATAAATTGGCAGGGCTTGACGATTGACAAAAGGTCTATTCCATTTGCGCCGATATGTAGTCAAAATCGAGTTATCGGCTTCTTTTGCAGAACTGTTGACAATAAGGTATATTTGATAAAGGGGCATGCATGGCACGATGAGCAGGAGGATCATATCTATATTTGCACAGTCCAATCGGGCTCCAACTTTTCTTTCGTTGAGAGTTTCAACGATCTTTTCTTTACATCTGTGGAAGGTAACTTGACAAGGATTAGGGTAGAGGTATCGGAATCTGACTGTATCTCATGCAGCCAACCGAAGATCGTCCTTCAATCGAGAAGCAGCTCACAGCAGCTAACGAGTATTTCATATCCCGGAATTATTAGGGCATAGCTTAGCTACTTTGTATCACAATATAGTAGTAGTATGCATCAGATGATATTGAGTAATTTTCCTGAAGAAACTAATAAGGCTTATTGTTTGATTACACAAGTGTAATAACTGGGAACTCATCCTGCGCATCAAGCTTTGGCTTACGTCCCAAAGCCTTCTCATCAAGCAACCCAAATCCCAACCTCTCATACTCCTCTCCCCCATCGACTTTCTTTACCACTACCGCATGATAAGTCTCATCATCCTCTTCTTTAACTTTCAGCAAGATGAGCGCAAACAATTCCTTCCCTTCTAAACTCTTGACTATCTTGAGTGCCTCTTGCGGCGCATCATCAGCAGTAAAGTCAAAGTCGAAGCGCGAATGCGTCTCATCATGCGCCGTACGTATCGGAGGGTTGTTATCATACGCAAACCCCGGCTTCGTAGGATCCCAGTCCTTTGTGTCGAGATATAATCGCTCCATCGGCGCTTGGAGTCTCAGTCTTCCGCTCGTGACCTCGCCGTAGATATTTGTCCCTTTGAGATCAACCTTGACATCCAGGATTCTGGCAACTTCCTCGTAAGGTGCTCTTACCCCGAGGCCAGGAATTCCGTCCATGGAGGCCCATGACCAGGATGGTGCTCTGTACTCTGAAACCCTTCTGCATTCTAGGCTTTGCCAGACAAGTCCTTCCAACAGTCTTGATCGCCAGAGCCCGACGACGTACTCGTCTTTAAGGCGCTTGGAAAAGATACTCGCAAGACCAGAGATGGCAGGGAGTTTGTCCGACGGCTCTGTCAATTTTCGAGGGCCATATATCCAGAGAAGGCTATACCATGACTGATACAGGCTTGCTTTAGGATCTTCTTCCTCCTCCTCTTCTTCATGTTCGGGCTTCTTTTTCTGGTCCTGTCCGTCTGGCATATCATGCACATTAATAAATCTCGAATCGAGAGCCGTGCCATCCTCCCCTCGAAATCCCTCACTGCACTCAAAGAACATCTGCTGCTTTGTATAAAGCAAGCTTCGATACGGTAGTACTCGTTCCTGAAGAGCCCAGCCCCGATCAGACAGTGGTTCATCCGGCAGGCTCACATAGGAATTAGCCCCCGACTCTTTATCAATCGGAAGATTGAACGCCATGGCCTGCCCACTGATATCTCCGAACTTATACTCGAACTTCTTGTATTCCCTTGGCGTTGTCTCGCTAAAGAGTCCTTCTGAGTGATCCTTTGCTTTTGAGGCTGCAACCGTTATGTACGAGTTTGCGTAGATGGAGAGCATTTTTGCTGATTCACGCTCCCAATCGTCGTAGTCACCTTGACAGATGCAGATGCTGTCTATCCAGAGATATCTCACATGTATTTCTCTTGCCAGTTTGATGAGATCTTGATGTGTCTGTGAGAGATCGGAGATGGTGATTTGACGTTTGCGCTCCTCGAGAGTTGCTTTGGTGGTTGTGAACTGGGGCTCTTTGCCCCAACAGTAGCTGTGGTGGGAATATCAGTGACTGTCATTTCGAAGTCTGGATGGGAGAGATACCTCAGAGATATGTACTGTCCGCGTTCCTGTCCGTCCGTCTCTCTGAGCTTCGCATATGGGCTGTTGATATCATCACCCACGTCAACAACTCGACCTGGCAACAGTGTATCTCCGGGGCTGCACTTAGGATGCTGGTTGCATCCAGTGACCCAGTCATGAACCCTAGTTATCGCCTTCGAAGTTCCGCCATACTGCTCAACAGGTCGTCCGCGAATGATCGGAGCTAAAGGATTGCCTAGAAACATCAGTATCGGTATCTCTGAACGTAATATTCGATCTCACCATCGTCTACACAAAGCCCAATGGCCGCCACAAGCCGCACTGTCCGTTTTCCGCGGTCCGTCGTACTCATAACCCAAAACCCATCCCCTCCAACTTCTCTCTTGACAATCCACATCTCCCATAGCGGCCAACCATACTCCGTTTCAGTCCCAGCTTCCCACTGGGGCTTGAGTTCTTCGAGTTCGGCCTGGCACAGTTCGACCTGAGTAAGTATCAGTGAACAAATACCGCAGCTTTCATTGCCCGCGGCGTTTCGTAGAGCATCCAGGCTCTGATGATGTAGGTAGCCTCGGTTGTCTTTGGGCCAATGGTGAAAGTCCACGAGATATGGATATCCACTGATGGACGGAAACGACTCAGGCGGGACTGTGGGAAGATTCTCCCATGGGATCTCTCTGCAAAGACCGCACAGAGACATTCTTTTGTATGTTGAGGTTTGTGTTTCATGTTTCGAGCAGGCAACAGCGTGAGATTATAAACGCAAGTCTGAGGCACCAACTGATGATCCCTGCTTGACGACTGGGATGTTCTTCCATGAGTATAGCCAATCACAAGCTCTAGTTCTTTAGCTTTTGCAAGGTATTGGACAGTTAGAGTCCCGCTACCTACAGGCTACAGCAGCTTTTCAGTCCGTACGCAGTAGCCAATTGAGAAGTCAATTAGACTGGGGAACACAGTAAATAAGGCTCCACTGAAAAAGCTGCAGGTGTACGGACAAGGTAGCATCTAGCAACTGCATATCCATATTGACGAAGAGACAAGAAAATGCCTTGCCTTACTAGATCTCAGAATAAACATTATTGTATTATTCTCGCTAGTAGTGAGCGTAGGTCGCTAATAAGACTACTTTTACACTATAGTTATAGTTACTACTTTCCCTTGGATTCTAGTCTGGTCAAGCTGCATCACTTAATTATTAAAAGCACTCAAGCAGGGTTTTCGTGGTGTCAATGGATCAGAAAATGACAATTGAAATCCCACTTCTAGATTTCTTAAATTTTATACGAAGTGCGTATCTTATCATCTTTATGCACTCTGCTGCCCCATTCTTGAACTAAGAGATTTAACTCAAGTTGTGGAACCCCCACTTCTGGTTAATAGAAGATAAGTCCAGTGGAGAAACATATAAAAGAATAGATCACGGATAGGGAAGCTATTTCCTTATGCTTATTAAATTCATCGTTACAAGAGTTTGTTTATAGGCCTGGCCTAAGGTTGTCTACAAACAGAATCAGCATCCATCAACAGTAAGCTACCCTACACATTCCTCATTAGATGACCGGCTGACATTTCCTAGTGTCTTCACCCGAGATTCAAGCTATCACTACTGTGCTACACGCCTACGGAAGTGCTCTCAAAGAACGGGATGTCAAAGAAACAGTCTCACTCTACACCAGCGATGGCGTTATAATGCCTCCCCACTTCAACGCCAGCGCGGGAACGCAGGCTCTCACTGAGACCTATGAGCGGATCTTCAACAGCATTCAACTCACAATTACTTTTGACATCGATGAAATCGTCTTGATGTCGCCGGAATGGGCCTTCGCAAGAACTACAGCAGAGGGCACAAAAATCATGCTGCAGACTCAAACATCAGAACCTCATTCCAACCAAGAGTTGTTTATTCTGAGGAAGGAGGATGGAAGCTGGAAGATTGCGCGATATGCTTTCTCAACTATGAAACCACTTGTACAGGATGGCATTCGACGTAGCTAGATGAGCGAGATGTCTTCTATTCAGTTAGCCATAATCGAACCGGAAGTCCTCAATAATCACCGTCTGATCGTTGTCACAAACGTTTCCAATAAACAATATTCGGAGATTATCTCCGGGATTGGGAGGATCGGCTAGCTCCCCTATCCCGTTTCATCCCATTCTTGGCTGTCTCGGAGCTATCCGCGTATTCATCCCTGCATCACATCCCCAAAACCCAAAAACCGAGAAATTTGAGTTTGCCGATAAGAAACACTCTCAAAGATACGAGATGCAACAATAGGCGTATTTCCTCGCGTCATCTTCCAGCGGTGAACCCTCAACCAGCCCAGTCTAAACTACCGGCCGAGCGTGCCCAATTCGGACCGGACCGAGAAGCTCCGCTGAGCAATTCTTCCGTGGAGCGCTTACACCGATGGAAGAATATTCCCCGAAGCCTTAGGTCCGCCTTGTTTCAGCGCCCGCTGAAACTATTAAGGACCTGCACCGAATGCCGAGGAAGTCGCAGCTATAAGATCACCACGATGTCTTTTTTTGTTTCAAACACGATGATCTCTATCATTACTCATAAACTCTATCGACAATGTGGAAACTCCTCGTCAGCGGTCTTGTCGCCGTCGCGTCCCTCAGCGGCGTGAACGCTGCTTATCCTAACCCTGGTCCCGTCACCGGCGATACTCGTGTTCACGACCCTACGGTTGTCAAGACTCCCAGCGGTGGATACTTGCTGGCTCATACTGGCGATAACGTTTCGCTCAAGACTTCTTCTGATCGAACTGCTTGGAAGGATGCAGGTGCTGTTTTCCCCAACGGTGCGCCTTGGACTACGCAGTACACCAAGGGCGACAAGAACCTCTGGGCCCCTGATATCTCCTACCACAACGGCCAGTACTATCTGTACTACTCCGCCTCTTCCTTCGGTCAGCGTACCTCTGCCATTTTTCTCGCTACCAGCAAGACCGGTGCATCCGGCTCGTGGACCAACCAAGGCGTCGTCGTCGAGTCCAACAACAACAACGACTACAATGCCATTGACGGAAATCTCTTTGTCGACTCTGATGGAAAATGGTGGCTCTCCTTCGGCTCTTTCTGGTCCGGCATCAAGCTCATCCAACTCGACCCCAAGACCGGCAAGCGCACCGGCTCAAGCATGTACTCCCTCGCCAAACGCGACGCCTCCGTCGAAGGCGCCGTCGAGGCTCCGTTCATCACCAAACGCGGAAGCACCTACTACCTCTGGGTGTCGTTCGACAAGTGTTGCCAGGGCGCTGCTAGCACGTACCGTGTCATGGTTGGACGGTCGAGCAGCATTACTGGTCCTTATGTTGACAAGGCTGGTAAGCAGATGATGTCTGGTGGAGGAACGGAGATTATGGCTAGTCACGGATCTATTCATGGACCGGGACATAATGCTGTTTTCACTGATAACGATGCGGACGTTCTTGTCTATCATTACTACGATAACGCTGGCACAGCGCTGTTGGGCATCAACTTGCTCAGATATGACAATGGCTGGCCTGTTGCTTATTAGAGGGCTGAACTGGGGATGGGATGTGAGCTGGAATTCATTGTCTATACACGAATTGCATCTGTAAATACTTCAACTTATATATATATATACTGCGTGGCCACCTACCACGAACAACATGTAAATCTGTAGCAAGAAAAGGTCTATTATGTTGTGATGGTGCATGGAACCTTGTGTCAATCATGGTGAGTATACGACGAAGTAACAGTCGCCTTGGGATACAGACGCCATGGCTCCAAAGCCTCGGAGTAGCGATGTCCTGAAACACTTACCGTAGTCCATTCAAGACTAGGGATGAACAGGAAGCAAGCCGAGGGATCGTCCCGCCGCGTGACCAAAACGTGGTTTAGTCGCCCCACGATCTCGGCAGGTAGCATTGGAGGTTTATACGAGCCCAGCTAATTACCCAATGACTCGAGCGCTTAAGCACCCCGCAATGCCGATCCCCCAGAGTCAATGCGGGGGAAACATCTCGACTTTGCGCACGAATAGAATCACAGGAATGGATGGTCTATCCCATGCAGAAGAATGTTCGGTCCGTGACGGGCCGGAGAACTGGTAACTGAATAATGCTTCCGGGAAATGGTGACGCTCGGCGATCTGGTGGTGATATATAGACCGTGTAAGTCGCCATTCGTCGCGATGGAATTAACAGCGAAACAGACCCCACGAACCGTGTTCAGTTATCTCATCATGCGTCTTCTATCGTTTCCCAGCCATCTCCTCGTGGCCTTCCTAACCCTCAAAGAGGCTTCATCCCTCGCCCTCAGCAAACGGGATAGCCCTGTCCTCCCCGGCCTCTGGGCGGACCCCAACATCGCCATCGTCGACAAGACATACTACATCTTCCCTACCACCGACGGTTTCGAAGGCTGGGGCGGCAACGTCTTCTACTGGTGGAAATCAAAAGATCTCGTATCATGGACAAAGAGCGACAAGCCATTCCTTACTCTCAATGGTACGAATGGCAACGTTCCCTGGGCTACAGGTAATGCCTGGGCTCCTGCTTTCGCTGCTCGCGGAGGCAAGTATTACTTCTACCATAGTGGGAATAATCCCTCTGTGAGTGATGGGCATAAGAGTATTGGTGCGGCGGTGGCTGATCATCCTGAGGGGCCGTGGAAGGCACAGGATAAGCCGATGATCAAGGGAACTTCTGATGAGGAGATTGTCAGCAACCAGGCTATCGATCCCGCTGCCTTTGAAGACCCTGAGACTGGAAAGTGGTATATCTACTGGGGAAACGGTGTCCCCATTGTCGCAGAGCTCAACGACGACATGGTCTCTCTCAAAGCAGGCTGGCACAAAATCACAGGTCTTCAGAATTTCCGCGAGGGTCTTTTCGTCAACTATCGCGATGGAACATATCATCTGACATACTCTATCGACGATACGGGCTCAGAGAACTATCGCGTTGGGTACGCTACGGCGGATAACCCCATTGGACCTTGGACATATCGTGGTGTTCTTCTGGAGAAGGACGAATCGAAGGGCATTCTTGCTACGGGACATAACTCCATCATCAACATTCCTGGAACGGATGAGTGGTATATCGCGTATCATCGCTTCCATATTCCCGATGGAAATGGGTATAATAGGGAGACTACGATTGATAGGGTACCCATCGACAAGGATACGGGTTTGTTTGGAAAGGTTACGCCGACTTTGCAGAGTGTTGATCCTAGGCCTTTGTAGGTGGAATAGCTGATAATGTGTTGAGCTATGCACTATATTATTTCGATGCATTGTGAAACCCTACCATGGTACATGACTGCACTGCCAAACCATTCGGACCTTTACCTATCATAACGCTAAAGTCCTGGTTGCGTCTCACTATAGAAATGCTTGTTCCTCCTCAAAGCCTGGAAAAGAGAGTGTATGTGCTTTTAAGGACTGTATCTATTTCGACATAATTGTGAGATCATTTAACAAGGAGGCCACAAAACTGAGGATGATGATCTAACTGATACAAAGACTGAACGTAGTGGATATATTCTTCTTTGGTGGCTCTATCGGCCTAATACTGCCTATTCCATCAATCATACTGTATATTCTGTAGGCGATTTCAAACACATTTGACCGCAATGCTGGCATTGGTTCTGCATATACTGTTTGATCCTATTTTCTCATATAGCATCGATCGATACTCTGATGCTTGTGGCCTAATGCATTTACATAGTGAACATTGCTTAGTAAACATGAATGAGACTTGTTAGCCCAGATACGCCTCAACGAGACCCATAGTACTCGTGCTATTCCTGTGAACCTTGACAACCTTGAACCTGGAATCCGCTTCTTTGAGGAGCTTCTCAAAGTCTCCCCTAGTACGCTCCTTCGACCCAGCAACTACGAGCATACACATATCACACTGTCGCGACAGATGCTCCTGATACTTTGAAACCTCATTTAGCTCTGGCAAAACTTCCTCGTTGATGAGAAGAGGGGTTCCAGGTTTGCACTTCTCAAGCGCGGGGACAAGACCTCGAAGAATCTTGATGCAGTCTTCGTCCCGCCAGTTATGGAGACACTGACGCATGAAAAACGCGTTTGCGTCGGCAATGGACTGATCTTTGAAGAAGTCATGCAGCATGAATGAGACTCGGTCTGCGATCTCAGATGGCAACTTTGCTTTTCCATCATCGAGAGCTTCAGGGCTAACGTCTTGAACGACAAAGCTCAGGTTGGGGAAAACGGCTGCTAAGTCCATGGAAACATGACCACTGGCGCCGCCAACATCAACGACCTTTCCAGGGGCCTCAAGCTTGTCCCAATGAAAGCCATCGCGAAGGGCAGTGACTGAGCGGTCCGACTGAGTGAGCGCAGCCATAGCCTTTGCAAAGTTGAGGCCCTTCTCGGGGACATCGGCGTAGAATTGATACGGCGGCTTGCCGTGACGCGTAGCAAACGGTGAATCAGCGTCCTTTGAACCGTTGAGATCATTTTGGACAAACTTGGCAGCGTCAGAGGCTGCCTTGAACATTTCGTCGAATTGCATCCAGAGGATAGCTTCCATGTCGCTGTCTCGTGCGATGAGAGCAGAGCTTGCGGTGTGAGTGACTACATCTGGCTCGACTTCCTCGAAGACGCGTTGAGTCGCGAGATGCTTGATCACTCTGCGACATCGACCTTCATCAATGCCAGTCTTTGCAGCCAGGTCGGCAATACTGGTCTTCCCACCAAGGGGAACATGTCTGAAGAGCTTGAAATGAAGAGCAACTTGATATGCTGCAAGGGTGTAGTGGCTCATGTAAAATGAGCGGTATTCATTTGCTGGGCCGTTGACGAGACGAAGGAGGTCTTGCGCTGCATCGTTGAGCTGAATCCTGGTGGAGTGAATGTCGGAATCACCCTGAATGGATTTGCTGTTCTGATTAAAGGACGGTTCCTTCTGCTTGGTGTTCTGGAGGTGTTTCACGATAGCCTCCGTGGCCTGTTGAACAGTCTGTGCTAGCTGCAAGAGGTTGGAGTGGTTTGCTGAAGCCATTTTCAATAATTGAACGTAATAATCGTAAGATGCTGAATGTCCTTCAAGATGCGATATTGTATGGAGATTGATCAAAAAAACAATTATCATAACTTCTCTCTTCATGCCAAGACTACTATAGCTATATATACATGTTGTTCAACCTGATATCCTCATTCCTGATTATCCTTCTGGCAGGCGTCGCCAGCCATCTGACGTGAGGGCTTTATTCACGGTGTGATAAGAACATGCCGAACGTGCATACCGACAACCATTTCCATGGATTTCTGCAGCCGCAATCGCCAAGTTTGCTACACAGCATCTCTTGTTTTCGGGTCCCGAATAAGCGGCATGTCCCGTTGCCCAATAACATCCCCTCCCACCCCTCTCAGCCAATCTGACTCCGCATGAGATCTACCACTCTATTGGCTGACACGCAATCGGCTTATCAAAAATCGGCGGCAGTTCAGCCGCAGTGACGCTCGAGCTCGCGAACATCGCGCTCTCGTCAAACGCGAGAAACCCTGTGCCCTCGTAGCACCCAACATACTCGGCGTCGATCTCGTCGCCTTTGATTATGCCGAGATCGACCCAGAGGAGGATGTCGCCGCCTTGCATTTCGCCGCCCGGGCCGTATGCTGACATGAAGTTACGCCGCAGCTTGACGTGGCCCTTGTCCCATCGGCCCATGTGCTCCATCTTGGAGAGGTCGGTCCAGTACAGGATCTGGGCTTGGCGGATGTAGTCGAGGCCTGGGAATATGCCACCTTTGTGAGTGCCATTGGTGCCATTGGAGGCTGTACTGTTTGTTGCTCCGAGTGTCTTCTCTCCCGCAAATGCGTGGCATGCCCTCGCCGACACCATTCCCTTCTCTATGCCTGCTGTCACAACATTGGTGACCCATTCCTTGGTAAGGCCATCGAAATTCTCGTTCCAGTACTCGCGCTCCTTTTCCTTCATATGACTGTAGTCTTGTCCTTCAATAACAATACAGAGGTTCTCTGGGAACTTGGTAATCTGAGCTCTTCCACGACGAATCTTATCTGTCATAGGCTTTGGGGGCTGCCAAGCGTCCGAAGAAGAACTGTAGGTGTCGCCTTCAAAGTCGGGCGTCATACGAGAACGATATGCTCCCCAATACCCAGTCTTCTCAGTCAGAGGGACGAGTTCTCCGCAGTGACCGAAGCCAACTGGATCTTTGCCTGTACACTCATGCATAGCTCTAGTGGCAGGAAGACAAACTGACTCCCTCCAGAAGCCAGCATCGTCTGGAAGTGATCTCCAAAAGGTTCTTGTAGCGTCGCTTTCCCACCATGACTTGAAGGTCTGAGGTGAGGTCCAGTAAGTCATCCAAACCCTGGAGGGGATATCGTTTTGTTCTAGTCGCTCGACTGGAACGCCGGCGTCCTTTATGAGGTTGTCGAACTCTTCAATCAGCTCGAGCTTTTCGCTACTTGGACTGTCGGCATGGTATTGACATCCAAAGGTGGTCAGGGTGAAGTGGTGAGCGGCAGAGAAACGTGGGCGAAGCATCTTGTTGACTATTAATACGATGACAATTGAATAAAGGTGAATTGATTGTATCTGCAGGGCACTAGACATTAGTGAGTTTATATATTAGGAATGCCATGTCACTGATTCGCTGCGATGGCGACTCTTGTCAGTGCGATCGGTGCTTGGACAGTCCGGATAACAGAGTTCCAGATCTTCTCCATACAATGTTACCGGAAATTTAATACCCAATTGCAAATCATCTTGATACGACATCGTGGGGAAGCCGTTGGGTACTTGATATCCGGATAGGGTGTCGGACGCTAAATTAGCTCGAGGGGGTGATGTATCACGACACTACAAAGGGTTAGCTCCTGGTCCAAGAGTTGAACATAGAGAGTACAATGGCAGCAACAATGATTCACAAAAATCTCGCCACGTTATGACCATTCACTGCTTTGCGATCGGATCAATAGAACGCGACGCAGCATCAGAAAATGGTAACGTGAGCACGGTGTGTTGTACTTGCTCGCTGCAGTATCATAGGTCTTAGAATGCCGTTCAAATCATTCTGCCTTAGATGACGACTAATCTGTGACGGCCGCCTGTCGTTATGTAAAAATATCTTAATTCCCAAGAGCTATGGGCAAGTCTATCAAATGTCTATAAATGTGATGCGCTACCATGCGGGCTAAGTCACCTACTGGCCCTTGCCAAGCAACACCAGATTGGCGACGTTCATAATAGCAATGATCAGCCATATCACAACTGCAATAGCTGTAGTATACCATGCATTCCGCATTTTCACATCTTCCTCATCATTCCTCTGTCCCGTCATCAATGTCGGTTGTCCTTCAACATGGAGTCGTGCAGGACCGGATCTAACAGTCATGAACTTATTCCTGCTCGTAAAGTAAATAAGAGGCGCTGTGACAAAGGGCAAAACGATACTCAACGCTACCTGCGAACCGTTGAGAGCAGCGTTGAGGCCGGACCGGCCTACTGCGCCAGCGATAATGATACTTGGCGTGATACTGATACTTCTTGTCATCAACCGGCGTAGCCAGGGACGCATTTTGACGTTGAGAGCACCCTCGCTGACCATTTGGCCGGCGATAGTACAGACAATACCCGCTGTGATTCCGGATAGCAATAGAGCCAGGGCGAACAATATTCCTGCTGCAGGAGAGATCGATGATGCGAGTAAATCGTGGATACTGAAGATATCGGCGTCAACGGCGTCGGGGTTCTGATATAAAGAGGCACCGGCAACGATTAGGATAGCCGAGTTGACGAAGAGGGCAAAGGTGAAGAGGGCGATGGCGAGTTCGGCGATGGAAGTCTTTAGCGAGGATTGTATAGCTTCGAGCGATGGGATATAGTAGGTCTTGTCCGAAACTTGATTGCCTGTAGTGCTTGGGGATGGGCGGGGAGGCACAAGGCCTCGCTTGACATCGTATTCGCGTAGACGAGGTTGGACAATACCAGAGCCTAGGTACAGGCTGTGCGGCATGACGGTCGCGCCCAGAATACCGCACGCCTGATATAACCTGAGCTGGTTAGAATGTACCTACAGTATAGCCCTTGGGGAAAAGCTTACCCTTGCTGTTCTACAATGCTCTTCGATGGCAGGTACCCTTTGAACACTTCTCCAACTGAAGTGTTTTGTATCAACGACAACTGGATACAAAAGCATATCACAACTCCCATAACCAGGCACAGAATAAAGTACTCGAATATCCTCAGACCTCTCATGGACTTGTCGGGGTTGTAGAACAGCAGGATGACCATGACATCCGCAATGGAGATGGCACAACCTGCGACGAGAGGGACTTTTGGGAAGAGAAGGTTCAGTGCGATTGCAAAGCCGATGACCTGGGAACCTAGTTTTAGTATAGTGTGAAGCTGAGGGTACTCCAAAGACGGCATACCTCAGCGATATCGGTCGCGATGATGGCGATTTCAGCAAATATGTACAGTATAATGTTAAGCCATCTCGGTAGAAATGCTCGACAGGCTTCAGCTAAGTTAAGTCCGCTGACAGTGCCGAGCTTGATAGCAAGACTTTGGAGAAAGATAGCAAAGAGGTTGGACAACAAGACGATGAAGAGCAACTTGAAGCGGTAAGATGCACCGGCGGCGATGTCTGTAGAGTAGTTTCCGGGATCAACTATCAGAACCTTTGTTAGCCACGAACATAAAATGAGGATGGGTATAACAAGCAAGACGCACTATAAGCAACAGCGATTATGAAGCCAGGACCGATGAAGGATAAGAACTTGATCAACGCTTTCTTCCAGCGCTGAAGGTGCAATAGCCAAGCGCTAGGATCTCTTGTAGGCGTCGTAGAACATTGCGGCTCTGTAGGTAATATCGCAGGGTCATTTACTTGCGTATGCCTATCTTCGTCCTGGTTGGCTGAGGACATGATGGTGGCCTTGGCGGTCTTGGTATTGGGCTAGGATCGCTTTCGCTTTCTCAGAAGTGAAAAAACGGAAACACGCTATACCTGAATGAGATCACGTGTCGTCGTGAGACAATACGAGGTGACGCGACTCGAGAGTTAATCCCTGCGAAGAATATGAAAGGGCTTGAGATGATTGTGATGAGATGTAGGGCAGTATACATGATTGGATTTGAAAGTTGTTTTGACCGTTGAGAATCACCGTGATACCCAAGATGAAGTCATTGCAAACAGATTTATCTTTGAAGATATTTTGTCAAGAGCCAGGTTTCATCCTCATTAATTGCCTATTTCTCGTTTCAATATGCCCTTCTATCAGTTATTGACCTTCAGAAAGAGCGTCTAATCACAGAAGCATTATCTTATCATCTGTCAAACGAAACCGCTGAGATTCATGGTGGCTGATTGGAGAAGGCGGAAAGGATATTCCATTTCCGAATCACCCGCAGATTTCGAAGTGAGTCGGCTGAGCGGAAACGGGTCACTTTCTCCGCATCCGTATCCGAACAGTGCGAATAGCACGTGTCCTTGATATAGAGTGTCAAAATAAACTCAGCAAGAGTTAGCCTAACATAAGGCTAGATTCCCCAAGTGTTTTAGTCCCTTAGGATCAAGGTCCTCTAGGCGGGGTTGAGAGAACTCCCAGATTGTTAAATTCGCCAATTCTCATAAAGTTCTCTGCCAAATGTCTCTGTGCTTTTGAATCATAGTAAAGAGATTCAAAACAATATTCACGCCTTGAAATTGCCCTTCGTTGGGATAATGACGTCACAGCTCTGGTCCTTAACTCCATGGGTCGATTCTGGCGATACATGGCATAAACGCCGTGTTCCATACACGCAAGATGCAACATACCTTCACACTCTCGACCTTTGGCAACCGAAGTCTGCTCAAGGTTCTTCGCTGCCGAAAGCAGACTTGTTGCCTTATGGCAAAGGCCCTTGGGTCATCTATATCCACGGCGGGGCATGGCGAGATCCGCTCGTCGACTCTTCGTCCTTCGAAGCAACTGCCCTCAAACTTCTAAGCGACAAAAACAAAGCCATCGCAGGCGTCGCATCAATCAATTATCCTCTTTCAAGCCATCCCAATCATCCTATGCATCCCGCACCACCCCGCGATTCGTCAGAGCCTGTTGATGTTGCTCGGCAAGCTAAGCATCCTGATCACATAATCGCTCTCCTCACGGCTATCTCATTTCTGCAAAATGATCTTGGGGTGGCTCATGATTATATCCTGTCTGGTCACAGCTGCGGTGCTACCATGACGTTCCAGACATTGATGAACCCCGATCACTGGCTAGGTACTGCAAAGGGAATCTCGGTTCCCAAGGTGAAGAAGCCAAGAGTCATAGCTCCTCTCAACGGACTATACGATCTCGCTGCCTTCATCAACGACCCGCCAGAATCTCACAAACAACTTCAACCACTGTATACCGACTTCACGAAAAACGCTTTCGGCGATGACGGGGCGGTATGGAAGGCTGTCTGTCCTACAAGTGTCACAGACTGGAGCGCAGAGTGGCCTGAAGGCAAGGTCGTTGTAATTGCTCAGAGCAAGGAAGACGGTCTTGTCCCGTATGCCCAGACTGAGCTTATGAAGGACCACCTGAGAAAGACATCAACGCTTGAAATTGTTGAGATGAGAGCTAGCGGTGATCACAACGATCTATGGAAACAAGCCGATGAGATCGTAGATATCATAAAGTGCGCAGTTGGATATCTAACCAAGCTCTGATTATTCAAGGACTTTGAGAATTACAAGTCAGTTAAAGTCAGGTAGCCAAGCTAGAAACCAAACAAGTCCAGTCAATGCTAGATAATCCCAACATTTGGCATCTCTTTGCCATCCTTCCACGATGCCATCACCTGCTTTACTTCTTCATCCGTAAGCTTGCCTTCTTCTTTGCGTATGTATCCCCTAAGATACAATTCAACCTTCTGCGTCACTGTCCACTTGACCTCCTTCATTAACCTTTTTGAATCCCAATCCGATCGCTGCTGGTACCTGTATTCTTTGGCATGCATTGAACGTATTTGCCTAGAAGGCATATAAGGAAAGAATTCGTTTATGTAGAATATTTGTTTTGCCTGTACAGCTCTTATCTGTTCATCAAATTGAATCGTAGCAGCATCGGCAATATCGGATGGGACGTAGAGACCAAAAGCTGGTTGCGGACCGACCTTAGTGGAACTTGGTTGCGAGTCTGTCGGGTGTTTTTGCCGCTGGGTACTGACACAAGCAAATATCTCCCTGCTTTGCTCTGTCGCCATTCGCCGGCAGATATGCGCGATAGCAGCGTTGGTCGATGGAACAAACGCATACCCAAATGGGATCTTTGAAATGTCTTTTACAAAGGAGCGGTGATTTATGATCTGTGCGTATGAGTATCGGAAAGGGAATCCATTAATAAACGAGGGTGAGGCGTAACTGACTTTTTCATTTTCATGTCTGTTCATCAGTCGCACTGGCCTTTCGGCGTAGGCACCTGGACTGGATGTCTCCAAGGACCTACGTTGGACCCTGCATAATGAAAATTGCGCTTGAGGTCGCTTATAGATGGAGAACCTTTGCAAAGAGTGAGCAGGTCTAAAGATGGCAGACATATTCCTCTAAGGAGGGTCAATGAAAAGAATTAAAAGTGGAGTGATGGATTGTTCAACATCGCGACCCCTAATCTGGGGCAGTTAGTGGAGAATCTTTCTTCCAGTCGAATCAAGTTAGCTTAGATCCACAAAACTTAATCATCGACTTCTGCCATGCTTCTATACCTTGAAAGACTGATAGAACTAATAAATCTCTTTATATAATAATTCTCACTTTCTATATAACTTGAAATATCAAGTATTGATCTAACTACTTATTCTTAGACTAGGTATAATTTCCCTTCAATGCTTTTTAGGACTAATGCGTTTTATAAAATATAATAGGCGGATAACTATAAGCTCTAAAGGGTATCATTAAAATCCACTCTCTGTTATACTTATATCTTATTGATAAGAGCCTGGTTTGAGGTAGCTAGAGTTAAATACTTAATCAGGCTATCTCCATTGTTTGGGGCCCCCGGAACAGTTCTATAATCTCTTGTGTTGTCCTCCCTCGAAAGTCCTTGTCCTTTTTCTTCAGATATTCATTTATATACTTTTCCACCAGCAAGTCTATATCTCCCTGGGGCTCCATATCCCCCTCTCCATAGAAACGATACATTTGCTCGATATATACAGGTTCCATGCAGTAATATTTCTTATTTACCTTGAAGAACCACTGCTCCTTCGCAACCTCGCTTGGTGTTTTCTTTATGAATAAATCAGCGACAGCAGATGAGACGTAAAATCCAGCCTCTGATCTTCCCTTCCCCGGCTTTAAAAGTTAGTCGAGAAGAACAGCTTTTGATAAATAACACTTACAATATCGCGCGGATAATGACCCCGCTTTATTTGCTCTTCTCGGCATTGTTGGGCAAGCAATTTATCACTAGCTGGAATAAATGTTATTCCCAACCCTCGTCGGAGTCGAAGCTGCGTAAGTTTGTCATTTTCGATAAACTAAAGATATTAGAATCGGTCGCTTATTTAGAAAAAATGGCATAGAACTGACCCGATCTTGCCGCCATGGGTCGTTTTTCACTCGTAGAGGTTTCGATGGCTGCAAGGATATGCCCCGTTTGCAAGGAGCTGAAGCCAGTGACTGAAAGTTGCATAGTGTAGCTCGTTTTGGAAGAGTCCAATAGGGCAGTCTTGTCCCAAAGGGAAAGGCAGATCTGGCGCTAAACATGGTTCTTGATATACAGACTCTAGAATGAGAGCAAGTTGGGTGTTGTGCTGTTCTGATCTAAGGTAAATGAACGGTCACTTGAGTCTGTGCAAGGTTTTTCCGATAATTAGCGCATTTCCTTTACCTGATGTCCAGCCACTCCTATTGGCCAGTTGTCCCTACGAGACCCTGTTAGCCTATAATTACAGGGTAAGTAATTACAGAGTGCTGCTTGTTTATTTTTTTAGACTTACTTCTTTAGCATTTATATTAATTATAAACTTAGTTTTATTTAAATAAATATAGATAACTATATATATTTAAGCTTAACTTGACTTCTATAACTTTTAAAAACTGAAGATATGCTTTTATATATTATCTAGAATGCTATTGTCTTATCTTATACGATAAAAGATATGCAGATAAACCAGGTATAAAATTGACACTGTTTAGGAAGCTGTTTTAGTAAGTAGGTAAAATTATGGTCCAAAAGTATCTGAATACCCCACCCTGTAGGAACTTAATCACTTTAACGGTAATAACTTCACATATATACAATTAATTTAATTTAAATCTAATAATAATATATTATATATTATTTTAATTACCAGATTTTTCTCTTTAATATTTTATATACTAACCCTATACTTAAATATAAGCATTAAGTTGGCAGGGAAGTAAATTAATTAAACAGTTAATCTGCTCTAGTATTACTACTACCTATACTAACTTAATATATTTAATTAACTTTACTTAATTAGACTTGTTGTCTTTTAGAAGGTCTAATTAAGGGAATATTTTCTTAATATTAAGCTTTAATTGCTTCTAAATATGCTCTATTAGGTTAAGATCTGGACTGTAAGCAGGCCAGTTAATCTAGGATATTCTATATTCTAATAGCTAGTTTATTATAGACTCTAAGTTATATATATAGGCGTTATCTTATTAGAAATAGCAAAAACTAGTCTAGATAGGAAGTAAACCTTCTATTAATGCCTCTTAATAACTTAGGGAAGTATATCCTTTTCTTCTGGCAGTCTAATTGCGGATTATAATAATAATATTAGATTTACTGCCTCTCTAGATTACTCCTTAAATTATAATTAATAATTATAACTTTCTATAAACTATTATATTAACTAATTCCTTTATAAACTTCTTATAAGGCTTCCTAAAGACCTAGCTATATTTATAATTTAGTTATAATTAAACTAATAATTTATTACTAAAAATAGTCTAAAGGTATTATTAATTAAGTAAAAGATTCCTAAGCAGTATCTATTAATAAACTTTAAAACAATATACCTCTAGTAATTTATTAATATCTTCCCTTTAAGCTTAATACTATAAAAACTGCTATCTTACTATTTCTCTAGATAGCAGTATATACTATATAGCCCTCTATTTATAACTATAATAAAGTCTTATAATTCAGTATATAGTTATTTATAAGATATTATTACCTAGATAATTAATAAGCGATTTATATATAATCCTATAGTTATATTTTAATATAAGTAATATATACTAAATCTGCTAAACTATAAGTTTCTTAAGATATCTAGACTTTTGTTTTTTATTTAAGGTTTAGTAAGTTTTCTAGTATTAAAAGATATTAAAGATAGTGGTAGGTAAATATCTAGCCTTATTTATAATATTATAGTATAACCTCTTACTTTCTTGTGACAGTTAGGTTTCTAAACAGGTAAACTAGTCTATACTAGGTTTATATTTACAGAATGCATAAGGCATTATACTAAGTATATTAAGATATTATATCTTTTAATAGTTAATAGTACAGGTTAGGCTTATTAAGGTAAAGAAGTGTTATTAATAGCTAGTAAGCTAAGTTCTATCTACTGCTAAGTAAATATATATATATATACTATAGTAGCTTACAGTATAGTAAGTTAGGCTTATAGTAAGTTATAAGTTAAGTTATAAGTCTAATATATAGCTTATAATAGTTATCCCTAGAATATTATAAGTTATATACAGATTAATTAAAAATAGTAAGGGAGGGGGGGCTATATAATATAAGCACTTTTCCTAAGTTAGGTTATAATACGATCTCCCTCCCTTTATTAGTCTTATCCTTAAGGCCTATATTACCTATTTCTCTTTTTATATTATCCTTATAAGTCTAACTTAATCCTATATTCCCTTTATTTTAATGCTAATAGTATATTAGAGTCTAAAGCCACTTATAATTACTATATATAAGTAATTTTAATTAAAAATACCGGTTTTCTTATTATATTATATAGCTACTGTAAGCCTTAGAAACTGCAGTATTAGGCCTTACCTAGTTATAAGTACTATTCCTAGTGCATTTATTATAGCTATAAGTGTAATAGAAAGGGCATTACTTCTATTAAAGGTCTGCAGCTATTCCTTTTCTATATAATTTTTACTAACTGCTATAGCTAATTGTTTTACTACTAAGAAGTATTATCTTAAAAAGGAGGAGGAGGTAGCTAAAACCAAGCTACTAAACTTATAGCAGTAAGTAAATAAGTATTTAAGTTATTTAATATATTTATATTATTAGAAATAATAGTTAAATAAGCATAGTTTTAAGATACTTTATTAAAATGTGATAACCCTTAATAAGCTTAAAGCTATTAAGAATACTAAGTTTTTTACTATTATAAAGGCATAGCTAGCAGGCGCTTTTAATATTATTAACTAGAATAAGATATTCCCTGTTAATATTCTTAATAGAAATCCCTTAGCAGTCGCTAGGCATTAATAAGGTATTTTAGTAATTCCTATATATTTTTATTTTCTAGGTAGTTTTTCTATTTTATTAAGTATTCTCTCTTTCTATTTTCTACTTACATTTTCCTAATTACTTTTACTTTATAAAGTTCTAGTTTATTAATTTCTTCTAGTTTATTACTAATCCTAATATATATTATATTAGCTGCTAATTTAAGTAATATAATATAAAAGATTTTATAGAGTCTAATCCTTATTAGTAGATCTAGCTTATAATTATTCTTAAAGATCTTTCTAATAATTCTATAAGGTCTAATATATTTAAAGTCTAGCTTGTGATTTAGTTGTTTTATTATAATG
>NC_031685.1:1437254-1592365 GCF_000149555.1 Fusarium verticillioides 7600 | reverse complement strand
CACTACTAGTAGTAGCTATAGTTCTCTGTAAGGCTTCTATTATTGGAGCCTTTATTCTAGTATATATATTATATTACTTAACTACTTTTTTTACTATAGGTTATTTAACCTAATACCTATACTATAGAAGTCTTTTTAAGGTTTTAGTAATTCCTTAATATCTATATACTAGGTATCTATAGAATTCTTATATAAATTCTTTAGGGTCTCCTAGTATCTTCTTAGCAGTTATTACCTATATCTACCCTAGTATCTATACTTACTAGGTAAATTAATATTCTCCTTTCTTATTTATTTCTAATACTTATTCTTTCACTTTTATAGTGCTAATATTATAGTCTAGTCTTTAACTAATTATATCTACTCTTTTATTTTCTAATCCTTTTCTATAAATAATTATAAAATTAAATTTATATAGGTACTCTATATAATATAGCTATTATCTATTAAGTTTATATATTATTATAAAGTATAAAATATTTTAATAGTTAGTATAGACCTTAATTTAGTATTTACTTCCTATAAGGTAATATCTAAACTCTTTAAAATAGTTAATAATTACTAGGAATTCCTTATTATAGATTAGGTAATTGAGCTCTGCTTTATATAGCTTATATAAGTAGAAGGCGATAGGGTGCAGTTTCCTTATATTATCTTATTATCTAATCTATTTTCTTAAAGTAAAGTCTAATATATCTATCTCTAGTTTAATTTCTCTCTCTAGATTAAATATAGCTAAAACTGGTTTACTAATAATAGCCTTTTTAAGTTATATAAAGGCTCCTTAAGTCTTATTATTTTATTTAAATAATCTACTTTTTTTAGTAAGTTTTATTAGTAAGTTAGCGATCTTACTAAATCCTTAGATAAACTATTAGTAATAATTAGCTACTCCTAGGAAGGATTATATTTCCTTTATATTCTTAGGTTCTTTCTAGTCTATTATTACTATAATCTTCTTTAGTTCTATCCTAATTTCTCCTAGTATAATAATATATCTTAAGAAATCTACTTCTATAATATAGAAGTAACTCTTTTCTAGTTTAATTAATAGCTTAGTATTTTATAATATCTTTAAGACTTTATAGATATATTCTATATATTCTTCTTTATTATCTAAGAAGATTAGGATATTATTTAGGTAATATATTATAAAGATATTAAGGTATTATTAAAGTATACTATTAATTATCTACTAAAATATTACAGGTATATTAGTAAGACTAAAAGGTATTACTATATATTTAAATAGTCTAAATCAGGTCCTAAATGCCATTTTCTATTTATCTCCTTTCTTAATATAAATAAGGTTATATGCCCCTTTAAGGTCTAATGCTATAAAGATCTTTTTACCCTATAACTAATCTTTTAGTTCTATAATAAGTAAAAGTAGGATTTAGTCTTTAATAGTGTATATATTAACCTATCTATAGTTAATAACTAGTCTATCCTTTCTATTCTTTTTTAGTATAAAGAACATTACTAATACTACTAATAAGCTAGATTCCTTAATATAGCCCTTCTTTAGTATCTTATTAATATATTCTTTCTAAACTTATAGCTCTTTTTAATTAAGTAAGTAGAGTTTTTAAAAAGGTAAGTTATTATCTATAAGGTTAATTTTATAGCCCTATTTACTATATTTAAGGATCCCTATTTCTAGTTCTTCTTTAAACAGTTTATTATATATCTGGTATTATCTTAGGATATTTCTAAGTCTATCCTGGCTAGGTTCTGTATTTATTTTTTCTTTTTATAGGTCTTATTTCTATAGGATGCCTAGGATTTCTGTTTTATCTTTTATACCTTTCTTATACTTATATTATACTCTTTTTAAAGGTAATAGATATTCTGTTCTATACTTACCTATACTATCCTCTTTAGTTAGGGTTTAAGATCTCTTATTATTTATTATAATTATTTCTTTATTACTGTTAGTATTACTAGGAAACATAACCTGGCCTGTCTTCTAGTTAATAGATAGATTTTCTTATATAAGCTATAATATACCTAGAATTATATATATATCCTTTCTTAAAAGTATAATATTAAAATCTACTTATTAACTTTATCTTTTAATAAAGATCTTAAAGTAATTAGTCTTTTAATTAATAATACTATTATTATAGTTAAAAAGCTATCTTTTTATATTAACTAATAGGTAAGGTAATAATTTCTTTTTTTAAGGTAGTTATAGCTCTATAACTATTTTTAAGTTAATAAAGTTTCTTCTTACTTTATAGTTAATTTAAGCATTTAGCTATCTCTCCTTGATCTAAACTTATAGTACTAGGCTTTCTATTAAGTTTACTATATATAATACTCCTAGCATATTTATTATTAGTCTAAGTCATTTTTATCTATTATATATACTTATCTATAGCTTAGTTATAGATAGCATATTACTTTTCTTAAGGTATTCTTATATATCTTTTTATATTTACTATTATAATATCCTTTACTATTAGTATAATTATTAAAAAATTTATTATTAAATAATTATTATTAAAATCATTTTTCTAATTCCTTATATTATTCTGCTAGTATCTTAAGATAGTTCTTATATCTTTCTTTTTCTATTATTTACCTTTTATATACTGCCCCTATATCTGCTAGTTAGTCCTTATAGCACTATTCAGGGTCTATATATCCTTTAATATATTTATATTTACCGAGGTCTTCTTATTCTTATTTAAGTTCTAGACTGTATTATGTCTATTATTACTATCTCTTTTTCTAATCTTTTATAGGTTTTCCTTAGATAGTATATAGTTTCTTAAAAAATTCTATAATCTCTTTAAGTTTATAATATAGTAGTACTAGGTACTAGATAATTTCTTCTTCTTTATTTTTATATAGGCTTTAGTAATATTATCCTATATATCCCTTCTTATTTAAGTAGTAATAGTTCTCTTATTCTTTTTTATATATAATTTCTTTTACTACTTTCTTATAACTTATAAGGGTATTAATTACTTTCTATTCTTTTTAAATTTCCTTAACCCTCCTAAGGTTAGTATTATTTTCTAGATATAGTCTATCTACTTCCTATTATCCTTATAGTTCTTCTATATCTTCTAAACTGGTATTATTAACTAATAGTATCTTCTTTAGGTATATATACTTTCCTTAAGTTACTGCTTTAAATTCTTCTTCTGCCTTCTTAATTATATATTAAGATTATTTAATTCTATTAAGTAATTCCTTATTCTTATAGATTTGTTAGTAATAAGCTATACTAAACTAAAGTTCTAGTACTCTAAGGTTATTATACTATATAAAAGGTAGATACCTTTTAATTTCCTGCTTAAAATATAGTTTATTATTAAAGGTTCTAGGTATTATAACTAGAAAATAGTTATTATTAAGCTTCTCTTACTTATATATTTTATATTAATAGTTCTTATATAAGACCTATAAGATTTCTTAATATTATTTATAAGTAAGGAGTATTTATATATTATCTTTTATATTAAATAGTTCTTCCTTATATCCTGGGTTTATAGTATTATTAGTATAGTATACTTTTACTAGTATTATGTTTATTTTATTAGTATTTCTATACTCCCTGGCCCCTTATATATAGAAGTCTTTATGGTTTAGGTATATCCAGGTCCTGTTTTTATCATAAAGTAGTTTATACTTCTATTTCTATTTCTATTTGATTTCCTTATCTTTATAGCAGAGGTATTACGCTATTTATCTAGCTATACCTCCTCTATATCCTATACTTTACTTATTTTTATATTATTAAATATAAAGTCAGTCTCTAGCTTCTTATTCTATTCTCTATACTTCTTTTATAGTTTAAAGTGTAGTTCTTATTAGGATATTATTAATGGTTTATAGGGCTTCCTTTTATTTATCCTATTTAGGGAAAACTAGGCTCCCTTATTATATTATTCCTAATATCTGCGGTTTTCTAGACTCCTATTATTCTTAGAATTCCTTTAATTTTCTTTCCCTTTCCTAATTTCTTCTTTCTTATTATTTTTTATAAATATACTTCTATTTCTCTAGATCTTATATACTCTTATAGTAGCTCCTGCTTTATAATTCATTCTTATATCTTTTTTATTTTTCTTCTATAAGTACTTTATCTCTTTTATATCCTAGTATATAGGTATCTGGTTTAAGCTATATAATTAAAGGATCTTTATTATAGTATTAGTTATACCTACTTTATATTATACCTAACGTTTAAGTTCTTTATACTATCTACGGTTCCTATTATTATATTAACCTTAAGGCCTGCCTACCTTGGTTTAGGTTTCTTAGTTTTCTTAGTTCTAGGCATTATTATACTATATACCCTATCTAGTTACAGTTATAGCATTTACATTTAGATATATCTTATAGCTTATTTTAACTATTACTAGGTTATATAGCTCCTAGGGATATAAGTCTTAAGTATATTCTATATAAGGTATTGTTATAGTAATTGCCTTATTATTATCCTTAGCTTTAAGAGTTACCCTAGTTATTATATTACTAGTTAAGGTAATATAGGTTAAAATTATTTACTTTCCCTATCTTAGCTACTCTCTCTTTCCTATATTTATACTGTCTTTTATTAATCTTGATTACTATAGCGATATACTCTATAATACTATCTAGTTAGTCTGCCTTATATAATTTATATTTAACTTCTTCTTTTAACCCTTTATAATAGACTTCTATAAGGGCTTTATTATCTTATAAAGTTTTAGATATAAGTTATTAGAACTTAATAGAGTATATAGTATATAAATAGGTCTACTTAAGTACTATAATTTCAGTAGTTACTTATTATTCCTTATTAACTACTCTAAAGTTATCCTTAAGTATACTTTTAAAGTTATCCTAATTAATAAAGATATTTTAAGTTTCTTAGTTCTATATATTCTCTTAGTTTTTTAAAAAGTCTTTAAGAATAGGTTTAAACTAGTCCTTAGCACTTCCTTAAATTAGTAGTATAATAAAAAGTACCTTTTTAGTAGTAGTATCTAGCTTAGTTAGGAATATATAGAAGTATCCTTTTATTTAAGTTAAGAATAAGATTATATCTATAGCTTATCCCTTAAATAGTTCCAGTTTAGGTAGTTTAAGGGCCTCCCTAATATCTCTTTCTCCCTGCAGGTTTATATTATTATTAACTGCTAGATACGCCTCTTAACTATTAACACGGTTCTGCAGGTTACGGATAGTGTTGCGTAGCTAATTGTTAAGACCTGACTTTATATAAAGGTCTTATTATATAACTAAGGAATATATTATGATCCCGATGACTAATCAGGGCATATTATATACCAGAATAATGAGAAAATTCAGGGCTTTCGATTGGTGTGCTTACCTAAGCAAAATGTGGAGAATTGAGCAAGTTCCACATATTAAAGTTTTTCTATAAACTTTAATAATTTCTTACTAAGGAAATATCAGTAAGAAAGTCACGTGACTTAGGTCACGTGATGATTATATAATGAGGATTACGTATATCAGATTTTTACCCCTCAGTTGGATGATTCATGACACACCACGAGAAACCTTACTTTCCCATTTAAGCTTTATAAGCCTACTAAAGCCTAGCGCCTTCCAAATTGGGAAAAAAGTATATCTTATTTTTCTCTGAATTTTGGCGGTTTTTGTGATAGTCTTTTCATCATCATTGAAGCTACCCCGCTTTGGGAATCACAATGCCCGCTTTTTAGAGGTCTATATAAGACCCAGGATTTCCCACATAGGGAACTCCTTCTTTCTTAGTGACTTATCAACTTTTCTATTACATAATATATATCATTAAATTCGGAAAAATTCGCTCTATTTAACAGACCCACTTTTATCTTATAAATCCTACCCTATGCCTTATTATTCAGCAGTTACAACCTTTTATCCACTTAATTCCTCCTCTTCTACCTTATCAGTCACTATAGTACATCCTACTACTTATAGTGAATTTATAGGCTATTTTATTCAAGCCTTAACACTAATAGATTTCAGCCATCATTTCTACTATACTAGGTAGTTCTCTAGTATAAGGGGGTGCTAGGCTAGTATTATTAGATATCTTAATAGTATAATATTACTTAGTGTAAATGCAGTATAGTCTAAATAAGAGCTATTAATATATAATAGTTAGGTTTTTAAATAGGTAAACTAGTCTATACTAGGTTTATATTTATAGAATATATAAGGCATTATATTAAGTATATTAGGATATTATATCTCTTAATAGTTAATAGTATAGATTAAGCTTATTAAAGTAAAGAAGTATTATTAATAGCTAGTAAGCTAAGTTCTATCTACTGCTAAGTAAATGTATATATATATACTATAGTAGCTTATAGTATAGTAAGTTAGGCTTATAGCGAGTTATAAGTTAAGTTATAAGTCTGATATATAGCTTATAATAGTTATCCCTGGAATGTTATGAGTTATGTGCGGATTAGTTAAAAATGGTAGGGGAGGGGGGGCCACGTGACGTAAGCGCTTTTCCTGAGTTAGGTTATAACATTTCTATAGCTTGAATAATAAGAGCCCTGGCTACCTTATTAAAATCCTGGCCTCTTTAGCGCCTGGTGTATATAATAGACAAAATCCTATTCTTTTGCGACATGTTTTATCGAAGTTATAGATAATTAAAGAAAATAGATGAGTTTACTTTTATAGTGGTGGATTACACGTTGGCGGGGCAGCGTTCAGATACTTTTGGACCATAATTTTACTACAACCTCCCTTACTTGCACTCATAGATGCCCTGGACGTTCCAATCCTCAACCCTGTACAAGGTGGGAACAACTACAGCCCTGTCATGCGACTTGTAGCAGTTAAAGCTTCTCCACTGGTTCCATCCAAATCCAACGTGGTCGCCTGCAGCCTTGTCGTATCCAAGGTGATCGATGTTGACCTTGAACCACGAACCATCCTTAAAATAGGCTTCTAAATATTATCTTTTACTCCAAATCTTCAAAGCTTAAACAATACCTTCGGTTTGCTGTCCCTCCCATTTACGAACAACTCCATGCTCGACATCAACGTAGTTCTCAGGCTGTCGACCCCATGCGTTGTTGCGGTTCGAGTATGGGGCCCACTCTCTTAATATCTCTCTCTATATTTTAGGCGTTGGTAATTAATAAACTGGCCAAGGCATCTGCTGATGTGGCATTTAGCAGCTATGGTCATTCTCAGCCCTTTTCATTAGAATATCAAGAGCCGTGATCTATTGAAAGCACACCTGGTAAACAGGCGTTAGATTTGCAGCGTTTATGTAGCCAAGAAACCGCGATGAATTTCTCGATACCGACAAGGCGGTTTGATTGCCAGACTGGCCCTAGCTTGGCACGAGTGATGCAAAGGTGTTGTGATAGCTGCTCTTCCATGCCTGGCCGATGAATTGTTCCCTACAAGAGCTGAAGACGGTGAGAAGGGATGCTCAGGTACCGGGACAGTAGCACCGTCACGATAGAGCAGAGACGTGCTGTCGACTGCGGTGGAAAGAAAGCTGTCTGTGGGTTCCTCGTTGGTAACAAATGTGCAATGAGATATATTCGGTCGCTTCCGGGCCAGCCTCTGGAACGATGTACTAGTGGTACGTATCAGAAACTGCTGACATTCTTCCTCTCACCAATTCGGACGGAGGAATAGCCATTGTGGTTTCAGCTCGTCACGTTTTACCCGTCTCTGACGACATAAGGCACAGCCCGTCCGGACTTTTCTATGCGTCCTCTTCATTATGGCGATGAGATGCTGCAGGTCGTTGGCTTTTGTGATGGGTTGGAAATGCAGTGAATGCAAGGTAGTGTTGGTGCAGGGAGTAAAGCTCAGTATGATAGGGACTGTTGGAGCGCATCAACATACCCTCGCCCTTGCCCCACACCCAAGCTAGCTCAATTATTGCCACCAGCTAGCTGTATCTGTCCTTCCAGTAGGCGAGTGGTTTTCTTTACTGCCATTCACACTATTAGTACCCTAGACAAGAGCTCAACCTGTGCATCTTTGCAATTTCTCTCATCTCTATCAATGCAGATTATAGACTCATTCCTACATTAATCTCCAGCTTGCAATGCATTTTAAATTTCATGCTTGCTTCTAGTAAGGGTTGACGCAATGACAGCTGCACCAACACCACTTCCAGGCGAAAGCAAAAACTCCACATCATCCTTGCCACTGGGCGACGAGTTCTCCCAGCCGAGAATCTCACCTAACGCTTTGGATAGCTCCCGTTTGAAATGAGGATGTTTCTCAAACAAGGATCCCTCAACGCCAACATGACATGTCTTTAGGTTCCTCTTCAAGCATATCGCTGCTACGCCTGTTGATGAAAGACGCGCCGCGCGGGTTGTTATCAGCGTCGCGACGCTCCTCATGAACTCGAGCTCTTGAAGATTTGGAGATACTCCGAGCTTCGATACAGAGAGGTCATGTGATACCTTGAAATCCTCCGACGCATCCCTAGGGCCAACATTAGTGAGAAATGTCATATGTGAAGGATGGTGGACATACTCTTCAATCGTCGACAAAAACGATGAATCCATAAAATAAGGCTCCTGCATCTTCTCCAGACTCTGTCCCTCCCAAAACGTATCATCCCTCTTCTTAACATCAAGCATAATCAACCGAAACAACTCCCCAAGATACAACCCCGCCACCATCTTCTCAAACGCCTGCTGCCCCTTCCTCGGCGATGCATCATCAATAGCGATATCAAATGACGTCAGAGGCAAGACAACATGCTCGTTGTCAAAAGCGCCCCATTCGCAATTAATCGCCATGAGAGCTTCAGCGGGAAGTCCTTCCATGTCGAGCTTGGGAATGGATTGGCATCGTTCGAAGTAGGCGCCGTTGCAGCCCGTGCCGAAAACGCAGCCAATTGCGGTCTCGGGGTTGATGTATGCTGAGGCTATCATCGTGGCGGTTGTGTCGTTCGTTACGACTCGGACCTTGAGAGGGAGTTTCTGTTTTGTATTAGTCTCGTAGTCATATCATGGATGCGTGATACATGCCCTTTTCGCGATAGCATGTCTCAAGGACGCCGCCACATCGCGACCTTCACAGTCAGCAACATCAAAGCCCTTTGTCCACCTCTGAAGAATACCCTCGTCAATAGTTCGCTGCGTTGTAGGGAAAGAGAAAATAAAGCTCAAGTCGGTGTTTGTTCCAGATTCAAAATCAGCTGTTTTGAGGAATTCCTCGAGATGTCCAGCGACAAAATCCCAAAGCCTTTCAGCAGGTCCTGTCCTCAGTTCTTTGGGGAGTCTGTGCGTGACCTGGTTGACTTTGAAGCCAGACTTTTCTTCCGTCAGTTCGACGGAGAATACTCTGAGGTTTGTGCCGCCTAGATCTAGGACGAGATATTTTCCTGTTTCGTTACCGGTTGGTTGTTGCATTACCCATGTTGGGTTCATAGGCTGTTAACGATTAGTTAACGCGTCACAATGGCGTAGATCTGATACTTACGATGCTGCCGCCCTTGACACTCAATCCTACAACAATCTTAGCTTTCATTCGTCATGTGACTAACTCGGGCTGTACCTTTATCCAACTCATCGATAAAGTGGTTAGTGATATGCTTGAGCTTAGCGGTATCAACCGTAAAGTCCCTCTCAAGCTCCTGTAGATATGTCTGAAGGTTCGCCATTATTACGTCACTGAGAATCTAGATAGAAACACCATCGGGAAGACCAAACACCAGCACAAGGTCCTCCATTAGCTTATATATAAATATCTACGCCCGCTAATCCATCAATTGATCGAAACGCTGTTGTCGGGCCGGAGCAACTACAGCTGTCAATTCACATCCAACAGTGATCTCGTGATGACGCTAGATCCACTTTAGGATTCATGAACGTTCTGCAACTTGCTTTATCTTTCTCTAGTCGCTTCGTTGTGGTTCCAAAGGCCCGGTCCGATGGCTCCGGTGCAAAAGCTCCGGTTATCTTGATACCCTTAGCTCATGATCTCATCACAAGCAAAACTGGCACCGAGACATCCTTGCTAGTGAACTCGCTTCGGCATAATCGTGATTGGTTCATCTTGCGAGACTTTAATAAAGACAAAAAACTACGTATTGTTGATATGGTAATGACTGTGTTTTGCCTCTTTCTGATCGCATCTTTATGTTTCAACATTCTGACCAAGTCACACCCAAATTGAACATAAATAACACACTTAACTAACTGTCATCAGTGGGGCCTCGACATACAAATCACCGAACCTCTCCCCCAGAAGTTTAGGCAGCTTGCCCAAACCTGACAATGCCTTTCTCCACTTGAGAGCCTCAAACCAAGTGTCGACAAAAGTCTGCTGGACGTCGCTTCCTCCATCACCGTCCTCGTTCCACTCTGATGTAGACCACTTGTTATGAACATCATCCCACTGTTCCTTACCACCCTTGGGCTTGCTGGGGTTCCAATCATCTTCGGGGGACTCCGTTTCGGGAAACGGCTTCTCCGCTTGAAGGACTCTCTCACCTTGAGCAAGGATATTGAAGGCTTTGAGGGTATCCTCAGACATCTTTGCTGGTGGGCCTTGCATGAGGACACCCATTATATGCTTCAAGCTACCAGAGTTATTGTCGAGCAAATCGTCGATATTGTTACCTTGACTGCTCTTCGTAGGATCCCGACTCTCATCGTCGGTTCCATCTCATTAGCGAATTGTCGATGACTACTGCAGTTGGATTTACATTTGGCCCAGGGACAAGTTGGGACTTGCTTATACTCCTGTGTCATGCCCCATTTCGCACGGGCTTTGCCATCTTGAGCGATCTCAATCTTCATCTCAGACTTGGTCATAGCCTCCTTGAGATGCATTGGCCGAGCGTAGATAGGAGGACCCTTCGACGAGACCGAGTTGACTAAGTTTTCGTCCTCATCGATTTGCTTGGCATCTTGGACAGCCTGAAGAAGATTGGCAAAAGATCACCATGCTTCCGAGCTCAGGTGATAATTGGTTCATATGGAGTACTGTCCCAAAACCACTCGTCGATGAGAAGGATGAAGGTGATCCAGATGCTGATCTTCGTATCCTTCGCCTTCCTTCCTTTGTTCAGAAACAAATGGACTTACTCAACGCGAACATGAGATCCTTCACTGATGAGGATGGGAACAAGCAGGATTCCTTCAGTGACACTGTTACAAACTCTGCACTGCTCGCCATGCAGCTGAATGATCCTTACTATCAGCTAGTCATAGCCTTAGACAAAGAAGAGGCATCGGGAGATCAAGCAGCTCCAGCTCCGCTGTCCACTTTAAGGAGTGCAGCCACCAGGCCTGTCCAAGAACTCTGCAGCCTGCAGTTCATGACACCTACCACTGTCCCTAGAGTTCCACAGCTTGAGGATGATGATCTTGATACACCAGAGACAGACACCATTGTTCCCTTCAAGGGGCGTATTTGGACACCGTTGCCGAGACATGGGGACGCGATGAGAGCTTTGTGGTGAGGTCTCGTACTCTGGGACAGCATCTCCCCCCTCGCCATCGTGCACCGATCACAGAGCATCTCCATGGTGCTTTGAGATCACAGATCCCTCATGGTGTCCCAGTGCAGCGGGTCGTCAGTACAAGAAGTCTAGGGGTCCCTCAAGTGAGCATGCTCATGAGAACAGCGAGTGCCAGCTCCCAGGCTTCTAACCTAGCTGGTCCGCCTATCTATAAGTGCAACGCATATTCTCTCTGGCAAGACGTCATCATCCAAGATAAAGACTGCCTACCCCAAGACATCGTCTTCTCGCACTCTCTATGGTAATAGAGTAGAAGGCAAAGCAATGCATCTTCGCAAATGGACTCAAGTCCTCGAAGTCTTTGTTCTGGTCTTCTGGGGCTAGATACTTCCAGGCTTTGTCCCGCATATTTTTTGCCTGCATCTCAGGACTTGGCCGTTGGGGAATGGACTCGTGGCCATCTGGTAGCTCGAAACGGTTGCGGTGTCTGAGAAACCAAGCAAAGTAGCGTCCAGTACCGCCCTTGGGCAACTCCTCGAATTTCTCAACTATCCTTTTCACGAGATATTCATTGTCACCTGAGTCCGACTTCCACTGGTGAAGTTCTTCACGTGTGATAGGAAAATGGTGGTAACGAAGAAGTCCCGCGAAAAGTCCCGCTAGATGAGATTCTTCATACGAACTTTGGCATCGGTCGAACCAGTAGTCTTGCCTTACCTGGGAGTCTGTAGGAATTATATCCTCACGGACGTCCTGATAAAGGTAGTCAGCCGAGGTGACTTGCCGCATGTTGCATTTGAGGAGGTGTGACAATGGCATTCTCCGCTCACAGCGTTTGTTGCAGAACCGACCTTGTCGACAGTAAGAGCATCGTCGAGTGGTTTTGTCGAAGCAAGTAGTACATGATGATATAGCACTTTCTGCGGGCGTCATATCATATACTTCAACTATTGAGGTCTCCTCGTCTTGAAGAGAATTCGGCAGGCTGGAGAAATTCCTTTTTAGTATACAGCACGGGAATACTGAGTAGTCTAGGACCAGCGTATCAAATAACTAACCTGTTATGGCTCGACGTTCCATGAAAAGCTTCTGCTCGTTGGCGATAGAGATGCTCCGATATGGCGTGACTTTGCTGATGTCCTTCTTGACTTGTCTCAAACACTGACATCAAACTGCCGCCGATTGTCGATTCTTTGACCTCTGGCTTTCTATGATGCGTTACTATTGAGCTGCCTAATAGCTCCTTTCGCATCCACGATGTAACCTCTCTCGCAGCTGCGTACAGTGCCTGCTGTCCGTCCTTCCCCAGGCTATCCCCAGGAGGAAGAGTCCAGCTGTGGTTATATAACTTGCCATGGCTCCCACGCGTTTTCAACTCTGGGAAGCATTGCAGGAATTTGGAACACTGTAGACAGATATATCTGCTACAGCCAATATAGTCGAACCTTTTCCCATTGGCAATTTCATCAGGGTGGCTGAGCGTAAAAGCTACGAGCTGGACTTCGGCGTGTATTTCCCACGTCGGCGATTTGAGTCTAGAAAAGTCGGTGATTACTTTGTTCTTCGTCCATTTGATCTTTGAACTCGACGGCTGCATCAGCTTCTCCACTGCTGTATTGCTCAGTTGAATGTTGAGTGCGTGAAATGTTCTGGCAAGGTTCCATTCTTGGCCAGATGGTTTCTTTCGAATCTTTGGTTTAACCACGGGAATAAGTGACAGGTCGTCAAAGCCGGATATTTGCCGCGCAGCTGCAACTAGTACATGGAGTGACGTCTGGAGACGGCCTAGGAAGCCAATTTCCTGGCGTAGCCTTTCACCTTGTCGACCGAGAGCCTGGAACTTCTCGGCTGGAAAAGTCCGGTAGACAGCATGGCTCACCGTCACAAGACTGTTGTGTCGTTCCAAATTCGAGTCACTATCACCAAAGAGTAACTGGGCCAGTACCTTCAAGCAACCCTCGAAGCCTAGCATAATTCCATCTATATCTGCAAGGGCACCATCACCAATTGACTTTGAACCAGGGAGCTGCGGAAGAAGGTCCTTCAAGCCTTTCATGATTTGACGCAAATCGACGATGGTGGCCTGCAGCCTTGAGGACTGGTGACGAAGTAACATATTCCAGAGTGCATCCATGTGCTTCTCGGTCTCATTATCTGACAAGCCAAGTTAGCGGTAGAAGAATAACACAGTATCTATCCAGTTCTCACCTGGAGCAACAGAAATAGTCTTAAGAGAGGTACACAAGGTGTCCAAGAACTTAGACAATGTATCCCCTTCAAGGAGTCCCGAGTTCATCGCTACAAAGACCTTGATCTTATCAGGCCAATAGAACATATAGCTAGCAGCAACATGGCGTCCTCCTTTCATAGAAGAAACTGTCTCGGACAACCTATCTAGGAAGTTGCGACGCAATTGGTCAGTATCAAAGTTGCCAAGTGGAGCATTGTTCAAAGAGTTGCCGTCGTTACTGCATTCGTCTGGGGATATGTCTTCTTCAAGCTCTTGATATGAGACTTTTCCTTGGAATTGGCGGCCAGTGCGGAGGAAGAGCAGCTTGGCATATGCGTGTAGTTCTTTTAATGTAGACTCGACCGAAATTCGTTCTGTATCAGTGTCCATATTTAGTATAAAGAAGAAATGAGATTATCTATATACTTGTAGATATGATACAGGCACTCTATCTTATGAGGGATTCTCTCGTTGGGCTAGTTGGGCATCAATTACCATGCATGCTCTGGGGGAGCCAACCAATAGCATGAAAGTGCATGGTGTCAAACGCCTGATATCGAGCCAGCCCAATAGACGCGAAGGGCCAATCCCACCGAGGCTTTAGATGACGCAAATTTAAGATATAGCATTATCCTTAGTAACGCAAAATACTTATCATTATAGCACCTTACTGATGTTTTTCTCCTTTATTATTCAGAATATTAATAGAGCCTATAATGCCTTCATAAAAGGGTTTAATTATACCCTTTATAGGTTTAAAATCTACTACCTCTTAGATTACTGTAGTAGCCTTCCTAGGTAGTTGACCACTGTGCTAAAAGGCATAGATTAGTTTCCTTACTACTTATCTACTAGGTTAATACTCAAATATCTGTATTGTGAGAGCAAGTAATATGAGCTTTAAGCTTCTAGATTACACAGGACAGTAAAATAATAGTGTTATCCAAGTTATCATTGACATGTAATATCTGAGTTACTTGCTGTAGTATCGGTCCTGTTATCAAAACACAATTAATAAACCAAAGACCCCTAAGTGGCTGCTATATACACTCTGGATATTTTGAATTACGTCGCAGCCAGTTCCACGACTGAAAGTCTTCGAGGCAAGGTTGTGCTGGTTCTTTTACTAGCTATGAATCACAAACTCAGACATTAGCAATAATGTAATTAGTACATCTTGCGTATGTAAGTCTCTTGCGAATAGATTAGTCATCGCCTCTCATAATTCATTAACTCTGGAAGGATACAACACAGAGTGGAATGTTCTGATCCATAGTGAAATAAGAAATATGTCACTTAGACTCTTTACCATTAGCGCTACAGGTTCCCGTATAGGCCTAGCTCAGGCTTGTCCACGATAGAGCATAGAAATTGATATGTAACAATTAACATCGAAAGCTAGCCTCACCGAAATAGCTTACTAAGAATACAGTCTTATTCTTGCAGTCTTTAACTTAACCTTTCATAAGTACTGCTTCTGTCCTCCTTACCGTCTTTCACTAGCTCCCCTCGGTGGTGTCAAATCCCGTCGTTGGTTCGTTGTCCCATACTGCCCTGTTCTAAGTGGACTTGGATTCCCTCCTCTTGACCTATCCGGTTGTTGGACTTGACCTGTAGGATACATTGGCGAGCCTACAGACGAACTGGTACCCCCCAAAGGAGATAGCGTCCCCGACTGACGTGGGGTGCCCTGGCCCTGAAGTCTTGAACGGCCAGGGCTCATGCCCCTTCTGGTGGTTGTTGTCGGCTGATAATTGACTGGATACGTGGACGTACTTGGCATGGTGTTAGATCCTAGAGGGGGCGTTGACATCCGGCGAGGTGTCGAGTTCTGATTTGAATTCGCAGTTGTGTTTGGGCTCCTTGCTCGCCGTGCATCAGTTTGCTGCGAATAGCCAAGAGAGGTCCCAGACATCGGTACACCAGAGCCTACAGGAGATCTCTGTTGGCTAGATTGATTGAATCTTGGTTGCTGAAACTGCGCTGTCATCGTTCCGGTGTTCGGCGGTGCTCCTCTAGTTGGATATCGATTGTCTGAAGAACCTGATTGACTATACCCAGCATACGGTCGGCCCTGAGGGTTACCTGGAGGAAATTGATATGATGAATCAGGTTGTTGACTCGGTAGAGGCAGCGTGTTGGATAACCCAAATGGTTGAAATGGCATTGTTGCAGCCGTCTGTCGAGGCTGACCTGTTGCGGGACTTTGAAGTGTTGATCTTCCTGTTGCCGGGGGACGATTGTTTCTTGCGGAGGAATTGGAGGGACTTGACGATGATCGTCTGTGTCTAGAAGATGAAGGCCTTCCCGTTGGCTGACTTGGGTTTGGAGTTGGCTCACCCGCTGCATTTCTTGACGTAGACCGGTTACGTGATCTTTGTCCTCGGGTAGATTCTGTGTTAGTATGGGCAGAGGCACTTCCGACGACGTCACGAGACTGCCTGCGGCTTCCTCGATACGGAGCGCCTCGATAGTCGACGTATTCATCCCCGCTGGACTCGGTACTGGCAGAGACGGTAGGGTTTTGTTGCCCCGATGTCCTTGTTACACTAAAAGCGGCGGTACTAGGTGTAGAACCTTGATAATATATCTGCTGTTGGGCTGGAGGGGTTTGCCAAGAAGACGTTTGAGGGATTGCGTTCTGCTGGAATCCGGGCGAAGGTTGATAGACTGGGGATGGCTGAGTGCCTGTAGCTTGGCTGAAACCCTGTCCAGTTGGTGTTTCAGACTGATATCTCGTAGGTTGACCATAGACTGTTGAACTGCCTGTGGGTAGATCCTCTGACCGAGACGGTCGATGACGCTGTTGCCTGGAGGGTTTCGCCTCTCGCGTTGTTGGCGACCGTATATCTGGGCTCTGTGACGTCCTTGCCCCTTGTCTAGATCCCCGCGACGCCAATGTCGACTCGGTATTTGAGGAACTTGACGCTTGTGGTTGGCGATTTCTGCCAGTTGACGCAGGCTGACCTTGTAAAGACGGCCTGGCATCTCGCGTTGATGTACTTTGACGTGGGTCGGCGATACCCATTCTTCCAAGCTCACCTATTAAGTCCTCTGAACTACGTTGTATAGCTCTGAATCTTTCTATCGACTGTCTTCTTTCAAGTTCTGATCGAGCATTACTGTTCTTTCTTAACGCCTCATCCATCTGTCTCTGCAGGCCTGCTGTCAGGCGGCCAATTTCTAAAAAACGGCGGCTCTTAGAACTAAGCATGGTGTTAGTGTACGCGCAGTAAGTTGAATTGTATCGGGGAATCTACTTGTCTTGAGACATTGCCAATTTGGGTCAAACGATAGTTGGGTGGAAATTGAGGTATCAAAGCTTATCATGCATCGAAGAAGATAGGCCAGTAGGGGAACAATAGGTTGTGGTAGTCTATTTATGCCCTTTTAGCATCAACAAGAACCTTTGGTGGGTGAGATTTCACAGGGCAGAGCCTCAACTCGGAGAACCCATCTGCTGACACCCTTTCTGTGTGAATTGTCACACTGGACTGCTATAATATCACTCAGCTGAAACCATTCTGCAGTCATGCAGCCACACCCAAGTGATCCAGCCAGTTAGGTGATGCCACCTTTCTGTCGTGAGGGGTTTATGCAGACGCCTTGATCAGTTGCGAGCCTACTTTCAACCGTCATTATCGATCATAAGGGAGGGTTACATACTGGCAGGGGGAGACAAGAAAACTTGAGACCTTTATCCTAAGTGATGGAAAGTCCTGGGCGATTTAATCTTAGTTTAGGGGAGTCTTTATAAAGTTTATTCTAGCATCCTCTTCTAAAGTCTTATGTTTTCTTGATCCCTGAGGTTTGGCCAGCTGCCTACGTTACTGGTTCTGGTCCGGCAATAGTGACGGACAGTACATTACCAGAAGCTCTATCGTAGACCTCTTCACAAACTTTGGGGCAATGGCAGATGATTTAGCCGAGAGCCTGACTTTCGAGGATTTGGAAGTGGCTATTCCAAATCTAAGAAATTGCTTGAAAAGCGTGTCGCGACACGATCCCGATTTCTGTTCAACAGCTACTTTGCTTGTACATACGCTTCGAAAGTATTATCTCTTATCACAAAACGAGCACAAGGGGATTTAAGTGCTCTCGAGGAGTCCATCACCTTATTGCAACAAGCTGTCGATGGTTCTTCGGTCGACGATCCCAATAGAGCTGAATCGCTTATGAGCCTCGCCTTCGCCTTAAGCCTTCGTTGTGACGCGACAGAATCTGACAGCGATGCTAGAGAAGCTTCTCGACTAGCATAAGAGGCCGTGGACGCTGTAGGTAAGGATGATCCGTTGTATACTACAGTTCTGCAATCAGCATATGATTTCATTGGCAAACAAGCTCTCAGACTCGGACGATGAAGACGACTTGGAAAGAGTATGCGAGATGCATAAATCCATAATATCGGTCACAACAGTCGATCATCCCCAACTGAGATCACCATTGCGGAGCTACGATGATACCTTGTTCAAGGGGCATTTGTCTTTCGGACATACAGGTGTATTTGAAAGAAGCAGTTCATGTTGCTACGAAAGCGAAGAGAGATCAGTGGCTTGATGAGGCCTATGGTGCTGAGAAGGCCATAAATGTATGAGAGAACACGCCAGGCGAGGATAGGAGAGAAGTTGATGTCGAAAGAGATATTATTTCTCTTGATGTTAATGATGAACAAGGTATTCCCGGTGTGGGGAATGCTCCATTACACTGGATCCCATATATACATTTGGGTCCATGATTCTCAGTTTTCCGCCTCGGATGTCTCGGAAACTTCAATAACCCGCAGATTTATCTTTATCAAGAAACTAACTATATTATTACCCCTTTCACCACTATCTTTTAAATCTGTAGTCCTCAGTTGTACTCATTTGGTTGTATATCCAACACTTTCAACAATATCCCAAACCCCAACATGCCCGATGACAATATTACATAGTGCCTGAATCATTCATCCATTCTCATGAACTGAAGAGCTGCGCAAGCTTTGACTTGCCCTCCTTGCCCTCCAACTTTCTAATCTCCTGCTTCATCGCATCAATGCGGTAGTTGTTCCATGCCTTTTCTATTCGCTCCCTCGCCTCAGGGTTCTTGGTGATGGTGCGTGACGCCGATGCGGTGCCGGACAAAAGACCTGCTTCACCACCGATGAATAAACCTCCCACAGAGAAGAAGAAGTACGTGGCTGCGTCACCCCACTTGGATGGTGTAAGGTGAGCTGTGATATCCGGGATAGGCTCTGTGAACGAAGTCAGTATTAAGTTTGAAGCAGGTTTGAAAAGGATACGACTTACCGGTACGACCATCTGCAAACCTGACCTCAACGGGCTTCTCCATAGCTCTGAACGCATTGAAGTACGTCAATCGCATCTTGCGCAGTCGAAAAGCAGCCAAGACGCCTAGCCCAATACCGAGCAGCGATCCGATTTTGGCGTGGGTTGACACTTTACTCCCGGCGCGTCTCAAGATTTCGCGATCATCGTCATTCAAGCTGGGTATTCGTAATTAGTACCGTTTCAAGCTCCATTTTAGGCGACATACTCATGCTGAAAGTGCTGCTCCGCTAGGTCACGGAGCTCATCACTGCTCCCAGATCGAAAAGCGGCAAGACCAGACATGTTGAATCTAGTATCGAGTAAACTCAATTACAGAGGGAAGAATGATGGTTTGAAAAAGCTAAACAAGAGCAGCGAGTTTATGAATCAAATAAATAACTTTAAGTAGAGAGAGACCTTTGGAAGACGTCGGATATGAGCGGGTAACGCTGACGTCACCACCATTTGCTGTGCCCGAATCTGTTTTAGCGGGAGAAACACGAAGAACTGATTCAGTAAAACGTCATTATTATACCGGGAACATGTCTTGGACGATTCTGACTCAGTGACCATGGCCTCAATCAATTTATGCTTCTTGCTATCATTTGTGCTGGCTCTGAATCAAAGCCTCCCACTCTGTCAATAGTCCCATGATCTCAACGCTCTGATCAACGTTCGGCGAAGGCCGTTCAGCTGTTTTAACACCGCGGGATAAATAATCTTCCACCTTCTTTACTTGATATCCAAACGCGTCCATATCTGCTGGCACGATGATTTTTTCTGTTGAACCGCCGTAGGTTTTGATCTCGATGATGTTGTCGCCTGCAATTGGAAGCCAAGGGTTCGTGATGAACCTGATCCTGCCTTTGTCTCCGAGAATAGCGAAGGATGAGTCGTTCCCATAGCTGTCTGTTGATTGAAGACTTGCAAGAACGCCGTTATCGAAGCGGACTGTTAGTGATGCGTCGCGGACATGGACGCTCCCTTCTGTTGAGATGTTGCCGAAGCCGTGCAATTGCCGCTTTGCAAAGGCATCGCTGCCAAACGCTGTCTCGATGACGAAGTGTAGAAGTGAGACTGGATAACAGCCAAGATTGTAGATAGTTCCCATGCTGAGAGGATTGGCCTTCTTCCAGATATTGGCTGAGTAATATCCCGAGACCCCTCTCACCGTCCCAATCTTGCCCTCAAGAAGCAATTCCTGCGTCTTCTTCATCAACGGATGTGTGAGATACATAAGCCCCTCCAAAAAGAAAACACCCGCATCTTTCACAGCCTTCTCAATAGTCTTGGCATCGTCCATCGTCGTCGCAAGTGACTTTTCAGACAAAATCGCCTTGCCTCGCTTAGCAGCTGCCAGAACTGCGGGGGTGTGCATATGATTCGGCAGACCGACGTACACGACGTCTATCTCAGCCTTGTCTAGAAGCTCATCGATAGAGGTGTATCGCTCTTCGATGTCATGTTTGTCGGCGAATGCTGTTAGACGGTCTTCGTTGCGGCCGAATACTGCGGTGATGGTGGAGTTTTGGCTGGCGAGGATAGAGCGGGCGACGACGTCGGAGATGAAGCTCGTTCCGAGCATTCCCCAGCGCAACACGGCCATAATGAATAAGTGATAAGCCCAGATGAATCAATTTAAAGGTAAAGAAAAGGTGGAAATGACTTCAATGGCGTCTTTTTATAGCTTGGGCGGTATCGTCAGCATTTGGGGGTTTGTTGTTGTGAAGCCGCTAACGTGAATTCGCTTATCTTGCTTATCTAAACCCGTCCATCTCCGAATATTACCGCTTACAAGCTGCCATTTCCGTCCTACTCTGAGGCTATTCACTTCTGAATTACAAACCAGTAATGAAGTATAATTTCTATATCTAGGGCTACATGGATAGAATTTACGGCCTCGCAGTTTTACCCTCAGCGATACTCCTTCTTTGCATCAGTAAACGTTTTGCCCTGCGCAATATCCCGCGCCATATTATCGTCAGCCTCAACCTGTGCTGGCAAAATCTCAACTATCTTTGGGAGAAGTTCCTTTGGCACGCATACAACGCCATTTAAATCTCCAAATATGATATCCCCGGGATTTATCGTGGCATCAAGAGCAGGATCCTGCAACTTCACAGGCACATTAACCTGTAATACTTTAGTCATGAGTGCCTTCCGTTTCGTGAATATCACATACCTCACTGGGGCGAGCAACCTCATAAAAGCTCGGCGTACCGACATTGCGAGCAAACACCTTTAACCTGTTAATTTGAACCCTAACCACGCCATGGGCAACCTACTTGGTAGTCTAATTTGCGATGATCCTGCAAATCTCGAAAAGTACCGTCGACAACCGTGCCGACAGCTCCAGAATACTTGGCACGGGTGCTCATCAAACCACCATACACAGCGTTGAAGATGCCATGAGGCGCCGAGATGAAGACTACATGATCTTTTGGGATAGTATCAATCTTTATGCCGTTAGAAAGGGCTCATCATAAAGAAATAGCAGCCTACGTAATGCTCCTTGAGCTTTGGTGCATTGGTCTGAGTGTTGCGAACAAACTTGACAGTGTATGCCGGTCCGATGAGTTTTTTGTCGCCTTCTTGCCTGAGAGGGGACCACATGCTCAAGTTGGGAAGAAAACCGCCATGAGGAACGCCCACTTTGAGCAACGCGTCTGACACGTCGCATCTGCACCAGTACTCTTATCAGTATTATCGCGGTGATGTACCTTTTTTATGCTTACGTGGAGTACGCGCGAAGCTTCTCAGCCAGCGAAAGGTTTGGAGATGTCATGGTGGATAACGTTGCGGTTGTGGAGAAGTAAAGACGGAATGGAGTTTGGTTGGCGACGAGGACCTTGTGAAATGACCTTGAAAGGCTCATTGATGCTGAATTTGGGTATTTATATATAGTCTTTCCTAAGAAAGAAAGTTCATATGGGTTTTGGTGGGTTGATATAGGCGCACTTGGCTCTCGGCAAGTTTCCGGGATTTCGTCCGGGACAACTTCCGGGAAAGTATCCCGGAAGATATTCACATGGGGAGCACGGCGAAAATTCAATTGATATCTGTATAAATTGCACACAGATTCCTTGTAGTTAAGATACTTGAATTTTTCTGTCAAGTACTTTCTGATCTTTCGCTTGTCATCATGGCTGACTCCAAGCCAACGGTCTACGTCTTGGACCCTTACCATCCAGACGCTATCGCACTGCTGCAGCAATCATCCGACATCAATGTTGTCCCCTCAACAGATCCAAAAAAGGTCCAATATGTTGAGAACGCCAATGCAGTTATGCTCCGCAGCGAGACTCGTCTTGGTGCAGATGAACTATCCAAATGCAAGAAGCTGAAATACATCGTCAAGCAAGGCGTTGGCGTCGACAACATCGATCTCAAAGCAGCTGCTACAGCGGGTATCAAAGTGTACAACACTCCCGGCTTGAATGGAGAAGCAGTTGCTGAGCTTACACTGGCTTTGGCACTGACTATTTCTCGGCGTGTCGCTGAGATTGATCGTCGAACGAGAAATGGGGAGGTTATCGTGAGGAGTCAGACACTGGGGAAGAGCTTGTTCAAGAAGACCTTGGGAGTTATTGGGATGGGGAACATTGGACTCGCTGTTGCCCAGAAATGGGTTGGAGCTATGGAGGGCAGTATCGTCGCTTATGATCCATTTTCAGATGGGAAACAGTGGCTCAGCACGTTCGGGGAGAGCAGGTTTCGCCAGGTATCAAAGCTACATGATCTTTTGAGCGCATCGGATGTCGTAACTCTTCATTTACCTCTTACCAAAGACACCGAGAACATCATCTCAACCGCAGAGTTTGCCGCTATGAGAGATGGTGCAATTTTGCTCAATTGCGCTCGGGGAGGCATCGTTGACGAGGATGCATTGCTGACTTCACTGAAAAGCGGAAAGTTATTTGGCGCTGGTCTTGATGCCATGGTGGTTGAGCCTCCGACTATTGAGGCATACCCAGAGTTGCTGGCGTTGCCGAATGTTGTCTTGACGCCGCATGTTGGTGCTTCGACGGTTGAGAATCAGAGTCAAAGTGGGATGGCGGTTGCGGATATTACGATGGCGCTGTTGAGGGGAGAGGAGAAGGGGAATAGAGTAGCTTAGATGCATGAGACATCATTTCGTCCTCCGTATATACAGAATACTGTAGATTTTTATGAATACCTTTCCTCGCATTGGTGTTCTTATAATCGAGATTCTCCAATAAGCTGACGTACATCTCATGGTGATGCGGCTTAGTGGAGAGCATTAACCCGAAGTAGACTCAAGCTTTTCCGTGATCGGTCACTCCAATGCTCACTCCATCTCGACTTGTCATCAACCTCACTTCAGTTACCAGATCACGATGAGCCTCTTCCTTCCAAATCCCATCCAAAGTAAGCGGAAAATAAAAATAAATTGCGTCTCACGAAAGACATATGCCACCCAACAAACACCATAATGCCCAAGACAAGGCGAGAGCGAAGAGAATCCCCACCCCGCCCAAAGAAAACCGCTCGATTGACATGCAACAACTGTCGTGCCCGCAAAGTCCGCTGCGATGGAGGACAACCCGTCTGTGGTATATGCATAGCATACAGTGAGACTTGCAAATATGATCGGCCGCCGCCCATGACTCAAATCCGCGCTATGGCGGATAAGATAGCGCAGCTTGAGCAGACGATCAAAGACCTTCAGAACAAGAATGGAACTAGCACGGCACCTTGTCAAGCTGGCGCGGCAGAAAGCGCGATAGTGCCAACGCTCATAGAGCCTCTTCCGACCATTGAGGTTGCGGATGGCAACATGGATCCCACTCGGTCGTTTTACGACACTACATCCGCAGTCCATGATCCTGGGGATACGCCATCGCAAGCAACAACGGGTCAAATCACTGTCGCACATAGCCCCGAAACACGTCAGCCTCTACCCATGGAAACACCTGAGTTAAAGTTCTGGGAGGATCAAGCCGTCGAGAGCGCAGCAGTTTATCTCAGCATTCCTGAGGAAGTGATTCGACGTCTTTTCGCGACACATTGGACGTGGGTTCACGCGAACTTTATGTTTGTCCCACGAGCTTTATTCTTTCGTGACGCCGCAGTCGGTGGAAAATTCTTCTCCCCATTTCTGTTGAGCGTGTTATGTCTGCACTCGACGCGCTTCAGGGAACGGCATTTGACAGAGCAGCTGCTTGCTAGGGCAAAGTTGGAGTTTAGTCATGAGATACACAAAGAAGGATCCATGCCATTAGTTCAAGCACTGCTCCAGTTTAGTGCTCGCGAAATCGGTAGAGGATCTGTATCGCAAGCTTGGCTGTACGGCGGGATGGCATTTCGAGTTGCTATTGACATTGGCCTGTTCTCACTATCACCTGGGAAATCTGAGGGCGTCGTATGGATGCAACTCGGGCGTCATCTCGCATGGTCTTGCTTCTTCTGGGACAAGACTTTGAGCTTGTATCTTGGAAGAACACCGTCATTACCTGAGCCGCCGAAATGGGACCCTGCTTTACCAGAGGAGCCAGAACCCGAGTTCTGGCCGCCTTATCCAATTCCAGATGATGAAGCACTTCAGAGCTATCAGCCGAGACCATCGCACTTGTTACTGTGCTTTGCATATACTTGCAAGATCAGCCTTATCATCAGCGATATTCTCTTCAGTATTTATGGAAGCAAACGAACCAAAGATGTCTTGGACTTTGTGCAGACTACGAGGGAGAGGCTGCATTCCTGGCGTTCAAGTTTACCATCGGCTTTGCATGTGGATTACCAAGCCAAAATATGCCCGCCTACACATTTCGTAGCCCAACAGTAAGTCCACAATGCCCTGACACTATCATCATTCTAACACATGTTCAGAATGTTATACCATACCACCATGATCCTACTCCACCGGCCGTTTCTCAACAACCCAGCGTGCTGGAAAGCATGTCAAGAGGCTTCTCAAGCCGTAGAACAACTTCTTCAGCTCCTCGATAACACCTTCGGCTTCCAGCGTTTCACTTACATTATGGCTTACTGCACCTACACCGCAGCCACGGTCGTCGTGCAAGACATGAAAAGCGGCAGGCCTGATACTACCCAGCGATTCAAGATGTTTACGAGAGCTCTGAACGCCATCACGGTCAGCTGCCCTGGCATACAGCGTAGCATAAATATTTTGAAAAGGGGACTTGGTGCTGTGTCGGTTGAGCAAGAACCCCCGGATTTTCCGGAGCAGGCCCCGCAGATACCGGCATTTCCTTATACGGATTTCGGATACGATTTTGGTGAAGGGGTGGATGCGACGAGTCATGACACGGCTGCGAGCTCGAATGAGTTCTTTGACCTTGATTCTTTTCCGCAGTTGTGGTTTAACGAGTTCTCTGATAACGTGTTTGATGACATTCACGCCGAGAATCCAGCGTAAATAAACACACAAGGTCGTATCCAATTGGGATGTCACTTATGGACTACATAGAAAGTCATGATCGACATTAATACCACCACCCTGTCATATATGATATTAAAAATCAAAAGAAACATGCACGAAACGTAAGATTGAACTGAGCCCTACGCCAGCTTTCTATCGTCGTGCATATGATGAGACTCATTTAACATTATGATAGTGTTCTACCCTGAAGGTTTTGCAAAAACATGGAGACAGTGGATAGACTCCATAGTTCGTATTAACTCTCGAGCTTCGACCATCTGTTCTGGATCTCCTTCCTCTTACTACTGGATTAGTTGAAAATCACGGAAGATTCCGCGTTCTGCAAAGACCAACAAGCTCAACCGGGAACTGGCCCGTGCATACGCGTGAAGTTCCCGTCTCTTGAGTCACAGGCAGGTCATTAGCAGGCCGTGATTTCGAATGTGCCATGAACTGATGTTCGACTTGTCTTCATCCCAAAATAGGTAGATGGGATTTGTAGGGTATGCTGTTAGATCCGGCGGTGAGTACTAGCACGAAGATAGGAAATTTAAGCATAGGGATTGGGTTCGTGAAAAGCTTAAACCCTAAAGAGGAAATCTCACCGTGACGGGTCCAATCTCAATAATACTTTATCAATCTATTCAAGATGAAAACTGGGGTATTTTACGATGCCCTGAAAACTCTACGCGAGTCAATGCGACATAATAAACGAACATTTCATCCCCTATTCTTTCCGCCATTTTACATAAATATTAGCTATAAACACAAGTCCAGACGCCTCTTGACTAATGATCCTTCTGGCCTCGTTTTTGACGTACAATATTGACTCAGTAGCGCCGGCCCGCTGCGCTCGAGTCATAGGTAGTGTGGGATAGTGGGATGTCCAGAATCGCTAGCATCAATCACATATTAGCTACCCTATCAACCCTCACTTCTTCAAGCCACTCGGCAGTTAGGATGACATGTGAGAATGTCTGTGGCGCCGGCGCTGTCTTCCAAAAATCCGCGGAGCTCCGATTTCGTGGCTTGCGTCTTGTCTTCTTTTCGCCTATCACACGGGCAACGCCACGGGAGGGGGGAAACAAGGTTATTATCAGGCATGTCCCCCGGGGTCTGGAATTGATTCTACCCCAGGAACCAGGAGAATGCAACGGCTGTAACGGTTATGCTACCAGTAAAGCGGAATGAAAGAAAATGCCGCGATGGAGATGGTGTGAAGAGGGAAGAGGTATCTAATGCAAAGGAACTTTTGAGTCGAGGGATTGCTTTATGTCTGAGACGTGCTGATGCATGAACAAGACGCCTTGTCCTTGAGTGGACGGCAACTCGGCTGTCGCACCCACATTCCGTGGGCACTGATCACATCGGGAGACGGATCACTCGGTTAGCTAGTCACCCTCAACCATTCTAGATCTCTACCTCTGGCGTTTTCCTTCCCTATCACCAGCCCTGCTAATTGAACACATGGCATGATGCAATCAGGCATTTTGTGCATTAGCCCAGCCCAAAAAGCAACACAACACAATATCCCCCAACTAAAAAGAATCAGGAGAGAAGGGGGTCAACAGAGTTTGGTCCAGCTCATTCCAGAGAAACAGGGGTTCACAGCCTGATACGAATTACCGTAAAGGAGGGCTGAAAATAAATTCGCCCTAGCGATCTACCCCGGCTTCTCAACCTTACCCCTTACCGACAAGCAAAGCGGAAAATGATGCCTAGACCAGATGCCGAAGTCAAAACTTTAAATAAATGCACTGCTCATCCCCCTCATTTCTCCCCGCGCAGTAGCCACGAGTCAAGACCTTACAGAACGGGATTAGCTGGGCGCTGCTTGTTTGACCAAGCTCGTTAGTTCGAAACCGATGTACCCAACCGTTGACGCCTCCCCATGGGTTAGGCTGCGACTTGCGGAGAACCCATCACTTCACTTGTCAGGATAGTCTGAGCACTGATGTCTTCTCGCAACCAACGAGCCAATCTCTTACCGCGGAGTGCACTGTATCCGACGCCATTGGAATCAAGGGTATCCCTCTCTAATTTGCAATGGTCAAAAACTAATCGACCTCTTTCCTTTTACGAGGGGGGGATTATTCGGGAACTTTATGATATGACAGCCAGTCGCCAGTCCAGCTGAGATCCAACTAGCTGGAAAGGAGGGTGATCATCGAGGCCAAGATCTTCATTTAACGCCATCAGTGTCACATTGCTTTTTCCTTCTCTTCTTTTCCTTCTTTTTTCTCCGGCTTTTCCATTACTCGTTCTTTTCTTACCAATCCATACCACCCTTTGACGTTACCTTGATCGACCGACAATGGCGGATGCAGCGGTGCCGGTGTTTTTTGAGCTCAGTTGGTCGATTTTGATGACCATCTGCATGGGCAATGTCTTGCTGGGATGTCTCGTCTGTGGTATCACCAATTGGACGCTCCTCGCCGCTGTGCCGATGTTTTCGTCAGCGGCGGGCGCCATCGCTAACGGGTTGTGTTACTACGTGTATTACCAGAAGCACCCTGCCACGATGCTTGCGATCGCTTCGGTGTTTGCAGATATTTTCTGGTTGGTATGATTGATGCATGACTCAATTAGGCGTGCCGAGCTGACGGTTACTAGCTGCAAGAAGCAGGTCTTCTATTCTACAGTTACATCATCCTGAAACGAGTCCTTCGAGGTACGCGATGGAGGGTCTTCATGTCAATTTTCTGGTCAGGCATCGCTGGCATCTGCGTCGTTCGTGTCATAATCATCACCTTCCGGGTCAAATCAATCCTCGCCGGCAATGAGGATCTCTTGACTACCATCAACCATATCCACATCGCCTACTTCGGTCTCATCGCGTCGCTCGAATGCCTCAGCGCATACTTCCTCATCGTCCTCTTTACATCGGCCAAGACTTCATCTGCCGAGATTGCGCGCAGTGGTGGTCTTTTCCAATACTTGGCCCGGAGCACGGAAATAAGAGTCGCTCTTCTGGCTCTGCAGGGTACGCTTCGCGCTGTGACGCATTCATTCAAGACGGCTGGCCAGACGGCGGAGAACATTGCTACCCAACTGGACCGATTCTTCTACGCTGTCTTCTGCCTGTACTCCATGGTGTTATAGTAAGTCTTTCTCTATTCTCACGTACCTTTTTCGGGGTTAATCTAACTTTTGTAGCATCGATCTTCTTTCGTCCAAACTCAAGTTCAACGGTACCCAGGATTACCCCTCCTCTCGTGATCGCTATGTCCACCAGAGCAGCCAGCCTGGTCGCTTCACCTCAACACAAAAGGATGACTTTGCCCAAACTAGAACGGAGCATGTCGTCGGTGTTGACGGCGGCACACGTACCCATAAGACCCGAAATGATTCTACAGATCATATCATTGAGGGCGGTTCCTCACAAGGCGACGGGTCAATTAACCTGGAGGACATGGACCTCAAGGGCAATGTGATCAAGAAGACGGTTGAGTTCAGAGTCGTGTAGATTAGCCATTTCTCATTTTCGTTCGACGCGTTGAAGATACCAGATGTAATGTTTAGTCTAGTCCATTTTCAATCTCACTTTGTAGTGGTTAGATAGCGTATCTCAAAATTCATGATTGTTGATGACAAGATGGGTTTACCCCGCCAAGTGATCGGCTCGGTTCGTGAGATCGGTCGATATCTTCCGAAACGAATGATAACTGACATGACAGTTGAGAGTCAGAGCACGATGATCCGGCACGATGGCGCAAGACCCCTTTTTTCGTATCCACTGATCAGCACGCCCGTCTCGAGGCATCTTAAGGCCAAGTCATTTCCCCATCCGGTTCTCGGCTGAAGCTGAAACGCCGGAGAGTGTAGAGATCGTCAGCACTGCAGATCTCAAGAGCCTCGCTTGAACTGTGACTTTGAAAGGCAATAACCCAGCTGATAGTGTGCTAATAAGATAGATACAGAATTGAGTTAAAAGCTGTGACTAGACCAGGCGCATGAGAAGACAGCAACAGTTGTCAATGTCTTCTCACTTATATAATCTTAGCTGGCCATCGGTACTTAGCGTATTCATATCAGGCCCCGAAATAGTGCTATTATCTGAGGCCTTACATTAGACTTTGGAACTATACCTTTCTGGAAATCATTTGCAAAGGATCCCCTCCATCTATCAAGGCATAGCTGCTGGCGGTGTATGCAACCACTACCGTACTCCTTGACAGCCTAACCCGCATCATTCAATGCACCATTTACTCCTCTCATTGTCGAAATACGCGCCGCTGATCTTATGCAATATCACACTAACCACGGGGGCAACGTACAGTTGTCTAGTTGTACCAGAAATCTTCACTTATTGCGGTGTATCTATTTCCGAGCGTCAATAACAGGAAATGTAATCCAGCTCGCCTCGCCGCCGACAGTAATAATGTTCTTTCCATCGAAGATCTTAGTGTCTCTATCATCCGGATGTTCATGAGAGAACCTTCCTACGCCCTGAGTATCGTGACCTGCAATCTCCAACACCAAAGTCTCTTCAGGCTCAAGCACCACATTTGTAGGCCAAACCTCAACATCCACTTCATACTTCTGGTTCTCCTCAACTGGCTGCACGTCGGATGAGTAGTAGTTGCGGTAAGGCAAATATTCCTTGTGTAATTTGTTGCTCTCATCCACTTTGCGCAGGGAGACTCGCTGCCAGCCTTTCACGATGGGAACGGGGTCACCCATTGTGCCAGTGTAGAAGACTTCTTCGCCTCTGGCATTGAGCTTGCGAAGAGTGATAAACAGATCGATGTCTGAAGGAGGAGCGGCATCAACCGACCTTCGAGCCGCAGCTACAGTTAAATGGGCGACGATATGGCCTGTAATCTCCAGAGCAAAAGGGGTCTTGTATCCAAAACGGATAGGCTCGCTGTTGATGCATTAGTCCTGGATTTCTCGATAGGATCAGACATTATCGCTTACCCATTCAGAGCATCATAATTGATTGTGCTGATTGACGTTGACGGCTTCGTACTCAATGAATTGTCATAGGTCAGGTAGAACCTAGTGTAGTTAGTCCCAGGCAATGGCCAATCTGCCTCGTCTCTGCTGGGAAAACCACGTTCGCGGTCAGGGTCATCAACTCCAGCTTCACCCTTCCGCAACGTAAGGCGAACCCTCGGTTGCTTGCCAGACTTCCAGCCGTCTTTATCATCATCCTTCAGAAAGGAGTTGAAGAAAGATAGTTGGAGTTTAGCCGACTCGGGGTAGTAAAAGGGCAAGTCGTGTCTACCAACAATGAAGTGGAGAAACTTGTATTCGGAGCTGGCGCGGATCCAACCGAGGACGTTTCCTCGGAGGTGAAGCAGGATGCCTCCCTTATGCCATGTCAGAATCACGTTTCGGGTCTTGCAAAAAGTGTCTTACTTACCCAATTGGCGACACTGAGCAGAGGAACCTCGATAGCCTCGACATCAAAGTCTCGAGTACGATAATACTCCTCGTCACGAAACTTGTGTACAGCAGTGTCTACTGTCTGATCTCGACGATTCTTGAGTAAGGTCTTCTCGTCAAGGTCACCTTCAAGGGTATCCTCGCCCCAGCTTCTAGCGCTGCGGCCTGGTTTGCCGTACTGGTTTGGACTAACTCCATTGTTCCACCAGAAATCTAGATTGAACCATTATCAGTGATGCTGAGTGAGTGGAACTCCCATCTCTAGCTTACCAATGAACCTGTCTGAGAGAATACCTCCATGTCTTACACGGTCCCGGTAGTAATCACTCATGCCCTCCCAAGGGATGATAGCAGCGAGTCCCTTGGGCTTCCTCGCAGCGACTCTCCATTGAGTACCGGCATAGTAGCTGATTCCAAGAAGGCCAACCTTACCTGAAGACCACTCTTGCTCGGCAGCCCACTCAATGACATCAAAGAAAGCTTCACTTGTACCACGGGACATAGTATCAAGGAGACCAGGACTTTGACCAGCCCCTCTTTCGTCAACCCTCAAAACGATGTAGCCCTTGCTTGTCCAATAGGCAGGATCAGGTGTCTCCCAAGCTGAATGCGTGGACTTCATTTCAGGATTTAGCTGTTCCCAGCTTTTCTTGTAGAATATCTCATAGGGAACATCTTTTCCGTCTTTTGCATCATATTAGCAATTAGAAAAGGCGCACATAAGGTTTGATGGGGGTCCAACGTACACGGGCCGTACGTAGCGATAACAGGGTATGTTTTGTCACCAAAGGGAGCCGCATCCTTGGGAAGAAAGACATTTGCTCGAAGAAGACCCTTCTCGTACGTCTTGAGTAGGATGTCAATATTCCTGATAAAGACATAAGGAAAGCTATCCTTGTCGATTGTGAGGTACTTGTTTTCAGCCATAGTTACTGATCTTTTGATGATAAGATGTTGATGGCTCATGTGACGAGTCTCATTCATGCGCATCCATTTGTGTGCATTTATTAATTATTGCGCCTTTAATACGTCTAATTCTCCGAGTTACTGTCTGTGCCATCAATAGGCTCTCGCTTGCGTGATACTGGAGACACTCAAGTCTGAATTCTGACATGGGTGATGTGGTCCCGAGCCGACGACTCCTGAAGAATCTACAATGAAAACAAGAACCCTAACTAAAGACCCCTGGTCGGAATCCGGATCCTAGAACTCCGAGAAAGTATCAACTCTGTTGCCGTTGATGATTTAGTTTGCTCTCCAACGCGCTTCCCATCAGCAAATTGTCAAATTGTCACAGCCAGCACCACTACAATGTCTGCTACCAAAACATCCACGATCAATGCCCATGGCAGCCATGTGCGGCTTCAACTCGATACCCCTTTAGAGAATACTTTGCAAGACTACAAGATCCATCACTCTTCTCGCCAATCTTCATTGGCGATTGACCAGCAAAGCGGCGATCGCAATATCGTGATTGTCGCGGGAATTTCACGAGAAGCTCAACCAAGTGAATTCGACTCTTCTTTAGCTCCTCATCCCACAGTGCCATATCCAGTATCAAACCCAGGGTGGTGGACCGACACCTTCAGGCGTGTTCCTGATTACCGGCCTATCAATCAGCATCTGGATCTTAACGAGAGACGGCAGATGCTCTTATTTACAATTGTTGGCGGCATTATGGTCAGAGGATGTTGGCTCATGTCGGTGAGTTATAGGTGCGCATGGCCTTTACCGTTAGTGACCATGCTAATCTTTATTCCAGGTTTGGGCACAGGTTTGGAGGAACACGGCTGGAAGGGTAACAGATATTGGTCTCTCAAAAGTCGGAGGGGAGTGGTAGACATGGCTGGTAGAACACGTTCAATATTAGGATGGATGGAGGAGGTGTGAGAGTTACATATTCATGTATCACCTCAAAGAACTTCTCATAGTCTCCCATGAAAGATTGGATATTCTCAAACTGTGCATATAAGAGCGAGGAAAAGCTTGAATTAAAGCTACATGCTCAGAAACGCTTCAGATGTTTTGACAGGGCTCTTTGATAAGAATGTTATTTTGAGTTGCTAGTCCCCACAGCTGATGGCTCACATAACGCGCCTCACACACGTTGAAGCATTGATATTACCCAATATTGCACACATACGTTCTCCGTGTCAGGGTGTTGGTGAGAGTAAGACAAGATAAAGGCGCTCATGCTACGAGGCGGTCAAGCGGACAATTGAATGATATCTAATGTGATTTCAGCATCTATTGCATCACAAGACTCATTGTGGCTGCCTGTATTTAATGTGGTTACTCTTATTGATCTATCTGCAGTACCATCTTTCTACATAGACTCGTCCCAGTCGCCAAGCTGATACTGACTATTACACATATTCACAAGCTCCCAGCATTCTCCCAGAAACTTATTCGGACCTCGATCCTCGTGATGACCAGCCGCACCAGCAGCAAACAAAGTAGCCATGTAATGATCATCCGTCCCATGAGCCTCCTTATACCGCGGATGTTTCATCAATCGAGTAACAGCTCTTCGTAAGTCAGGCCCCGTGTTCTGCGTAACAGCATCTTCCAACGCCTGCCTGAACTCAAGAGCAAAATCTCCAGGTGGAACAGGCTGTGCAAAGTTGTCTCGATACGTAAGCATCTGATACCAATGGTTCCGATACAAATTGTGCACTGATCCACCACTGCCTATTATAAGTGTATCCTCGTACCGTAATGGCCGCAGAGCAGCTCCGATCTTTGTGTGTAGGTGCGGGTCATATCGTGCGTTCATCGAGACGATGGTTGTAGGCAGCGGGATGCAATGAGGAAACATGCGGATGACGATCAGGAAGGTATCGTGAACCCATTCGAACTTGGGGTCAGCTTGGGCATTGATGCCAGCTGCTCGTAGCATGTCGATGACACGTTGTCCTCCTTCAAGATCTGCTACCATTTTGTATGGCATGTATCGAGCTTCTGTGACGCTGCCCACGGGATCTTTCTTCGCGTCAGGGTTCATGCTTACTCTAACTGTGTCGTAGGGAGAGTCCCAGTGCGCACCCTGGCATTATTAGCTTCCTCATAGAGTCGTCATGTTTGCTGCACAAACCATCATGACAATTCGCTTGACTCCACGCCGCAGACACTCATTGCCAATGTCTTCCCAAATTCTAGCTGGCTCTGACTCTTCTCCAAGCATCATGGTAGATCCATGAGCAAATAGAAAGACCGGAGTCGGTTCTTGTGCGTGTCATCAGCTCCATGACACGTTCTCTGGATTTCAAACATGACTTACTCTTTTTCTGTGCTGATAAGCTACCCATGTTGACTGTGAAGATGCTTGCTGTGTTGTTTCGGTGTCGATTGCTAACCAATATGTCGTGGTCGCTTCGGACTTGTCTGAAAGCATCGAAATTTATTTCTTGTTGGTCAAATCACCGACACTCCCGTGCCTTTGTTATCACATGAAAGGCCTATAGAGAAAGATTCGGAATATGTGACACTGCGTACTGCGACATGACTCTATTGTTCGCTCCCGTGTGGAGCCGAGCCGAAGCCCCTGCATCGGGGGGCGGAAGTGTCGGTCATGATTCTACCGAAACGGAACACGTCAACGTCGCTTAGATCAAATGTGTTTACTTTTATGTCAGAACAGACTTGAACAGCTGCCAATTGAGTGGACGTAAGCGCAATCCACAAGACCCTAACAAGCACTGAAACGATGGCCTCAGCATTGGATCAATATCGCACCGTCAGCGCAGCGTGGGCGGAGGGTCGACTCGAGAATGTATTGCAGCGACAGAAAGAGCTTGCCTTACTACATTCCAACATCAAAAGCTCTTCTACAAATCTAATTAAGGCCATATGCAACGGTGAGTGCATCTATTGCATACTATGCCGCTGGCGTTGGTAGACTAACAAATCTGGGACAGATCTCCAAACTTCAAAAGCAAGCGGAGCTGATGAAGTCCAATTGGCCCTCGACTCGATCAAACATCTCTACGACGACCTTGACTTTCCGAGTACATTGGCCGAGGAGAAGCAGATCAAGAAGGGAGGCAGTTCATCTAGCAACTTGATTGCTCTGGGTCCCGTTCTAATTGATCCCTCTCCCTACTCACCATTTCTCAGCGTAATTTCACCGCTCGCTGCAGCTGTAGCAGCCGGAAGCTCCGCAATCGTATTGGCCACATCAGCGTCTGACAAGCTCAATGCCGAGCTTCGCACCCTGATCACCAAGAGTTTGGACGTCGAAGCTTTTGTCATCACAGAGAGTGACTCGGCCGATATCCGTCGAGAGCTCAGCAAACAGCACTTTGGTGCTGCTGCCCTACAGAACTTGTCCCTGCGCGACGACCTCTTCTCATCGCTTCACAAAACAAACCCATTGATCAGAGTGCTTTCGCCACCTTCAGGAATCTCCGCTGCGTTTGTTGATCGCTCTGTCCAAGATCTCCGAGCTGTCGCGAGTCACCTTATATCCTCTGGTCCGATAGCACCTCGCTATAATCCTTTGCGAGCGCCACGTCTCGTTTTTGTTGACGAAATACATAGTGTGCAGCTTTACAAGCTCATACGCGCAGATTCCAGTGCAGATGCATCACTGTCCTTTGGCGACAGCGGAGACCAAGCTCTGGCTTTCGATAAGCTTCTAATATCCGCATTTCCGACCTCGAGACGCAACCTGCCGAAACATGTATCCGGCCATCTGCCTGCCGTCATAGCATTGGATACTTCCGAGTATGCTTTTCGTGGGACTTTAACATCTGGTTTATAACTAATTCCTTGTCAGTGCCATTGTAGCTCAACACGTCCAAAGGGCCGTGGAATTGTTTGCAGGCAGCGATAACGGCTTTCTACTAGTTCCAACTCGAAGTTTGGACCATGGAATCGATATTCTCGGCAAGATGTATGTCTCGTGAATAATCTAGAATAGTTACCTGAGATTATGAGCTAATGTGTCGGTATCAGTAACGCAAACAACCCCTCGCAGGCAACGTACATCTTTGCATCCTCTGAGGCTTCTTCCTACGTCGCCATGTTCACGAACACACTTCAGGTTTTCATCAATGCCATCCCTCAGTGGTCACTGGGTAAGATCTGAGATGGGCTTGATACAAGCGCACCCGCTAATTTCTGGTTTATACAGTCACTATTGCTCCTTCAACGCCATTCATCGAGAGTCGCTTGCTATACCGCAGAGAAGACTTTTCTGTCAACAAACCAATCTTGCAAGACTTTATTCATCGGATTGACTTCGTCAACACAGAAAAGGAGTCTACTTGGTCTCTCTTGTCCCATCGTTTGCAGCTGGCTAAGATCAAACAGCCAAAAGGCGGAAGACTGAGTTACTTCGAGCGAGGCCTGTTGGTCGGGCTGGCTCTATCACTAATCGCGGTTTCGGGTACGGGACTTGGTATCTACCGAGGTATTCTACACTTTGCCAAGCGGCCTTGATCTAGGAAGTCGGCTTAGTACCCTTCACTTAACCGGTTTATGTGGCTGAACTCCGAATCGCATTTCATGCCTCGCAGGTCTTAGATTACTCAACAACAAACTCTTTCTCATGCAATAAAGAAAGAAAAACCTATGTATTTTTAGATTATCATCTGGTGCTCTACATAATAGAAAAGGCTTTTCTTGCCTTTTGGGTTTCGTGGGTATGTAAGGGTAAAACTAAAACAGGCTGCTCTCGGGTGAGCATTCCACTCCCCAGATCTATTATTGCTAGATAAATTGAAGGTTTTATCTGCTGGCGGAAATCTTCCGTCACGGAATAAGCACAACTTTAGCAGCCCCACATAGCCATACTGTGGAAAAGGCTGGGAAGTAGGAGGATGAAGTGCAAAGGCTAGAGACAGTGACTTTTTCGCGTCAACTACCACAACATCTCCAAGTGACTGACTGTTGATACTCAGTCTCATGAGCGCACATCGTTGTGTCTGACTCATTCTGTTCAAATGTTTTCCCGGTAAAAGATTCCAACAGTATCCGTACCCCACAAGGAGACGATACAATACCTCGTTGCCGATTTGAGCTGGTGGGGCCGCGTGGGCGAGCCGGTCACCAGGCCTTGCTTGATGTTACCAGATCACAACGCTACGCCTTTGACCCGAGAGGGTTCGCGATTTGGCCTTTTATAAGCCTTTTATGGAGTGCCTAACAAGATACAAGCACCATTCGCAAAACATCAGATCCAGACGCCATGGGTCTCAACGCTGGCAGTTCGCTGAGAAGAGTCGTCACTTACCACAGGGGCCAGAGCTCGGCAATCTTATCAGATGAAGAGCTGGAACTCACCTCGGGCTTTGGAAGCAACGCGGTTACCATCTGGAGAAATGACAAGTACCCGGCTGAGCTGGTTGACAAAGACCCTGTCAGCACCGATCCAGTAATCTATACACCCGGCTCACTTATTCGAGTCGTCGACTTTCCGCCGAATTCCTCAGGTCACAATCATAGAACAGCATCGCTTGACTATGGAATTGTGTTTGAGGGTGAGCTAGAGATGGCGTTGGCAGATGGTTCCAAGACTATTGTTCGTGCAGGCGATATCATTGTGCAACAGGCGGTAAGTGATGTACGTACAAGTTCAGTTGAGTTGATACTGACATAGTGTATCTGTAAGACGTTACATCAGTGGAACAATCTTACGGATAAGCCAGCTCGACTTATCTTTGTGCTGTTACCGTCAGAAAAGACTGTCAATGGTGTCAACGTCTCAGAGACTGGCGTGCCTGAGAAATATCTTCCGAAGATTTCATGAGAATCGGAGCATGTACCTAGCTGGCGCTTGGGGGTTGCCACAGATTATGGTTGCCGAAATACTTAATCTAGCACATAACACTTCTTAGAACGAAGACTGTGAAATAAACATTACAGTGGCTGCTTCTCGCTCTATACTCAGTGGATCCTCCACCATTCATGAGATACTTGATTGCTTGGCAAAATGTTTGTATATGTAACTAGAGAGTCTTGAAATCTCAAACAATGAAAGGATAATTGGTATAGTGTGTCTCGCGATAATCTTACTAAGATGAGTTTACCAAAGTCGACTTTTTATCCATATTATCGAATTGTTGCATGTTCAGGGTGGAATATACAGTATTTGTAGAATCTGAATTACACATCACTTATAGCTCTGGATCCCTTGAGTTTCTATATGTAATAGCAGGAATCTTGTTTTCTAGCTAGCAATGTGTAAAATATCTACAGTCTACTGAGGATTCTTTTCAATGACGCGAGTAACAAGGTCGCTAAGAAATGTCTAATTAGCATCTTTCTGCTTGAAGCTCAAGTTTAGCATCAACTTACGTGTCCATGTACGCCCTCACGGTTGCGATCTTGCCGCTATCATTGAAACCCAGTACCCATGTATATTCGTTAGGGAAAGGGTCGCCGCTCTTGGTCTGGGTATCCACCGCCTTCAGCTCCACGGCAGCTTGGTTGCCCTCGATTATAATGTTCTGAACGACGAGATGGAGGGGACCTGCCCACGTGGATGACAGAGCCCTTGTCCCTTGTTGGAACTCCTTAATGGACCTGTAGCGACCAGAGACCTTGCAGTGGGTGCCTATACTACAGTGAGCTAGAACGAACCAGAAACTAAGATATCAGGAGATGGGCCATACCTTTCACAGTCCAATCGACATTGGGCTCGACGTTGGGCCAGAAGCTGGCCATATCGCCCTTGCTTGGGCCCGCGAAGATGTTTCGGACGTGCTCGTGGGTAACCATCTTGTGAGTCTTAGTGGCAATCACCTGGAGTTGTAGTGTAAAATAGAATGGGATGTGTTTGTTCTGCCAGCCGACTACCGTTTCTACAGTATCCTGATTTTTAAACATGATCTCAATGTGGGGTTCGCGACGCAGCCCCAACGTTGCAATGGAGTTTCGTCCTTAACTCCGCTTTTACAGTCACGGAACTCGTCTTTCCGAGAGTCGACATGACCGTGTGGAGAGGGCCCGAGGATTCAAAGGGAGGATAGCTTCCCCGCGTTGTGGCGTCCAACGCGGGGAAGTTCCCATGCGTGGAGCCGAGATGGAGGAGTGACATGTCTGCTGTACGGGAGGATTTTGGGAGAATCGTTTCCGAGTTTACGAGGTGAAACTAAGCGATTGGTGCAAATTGTAATGGATGATGGCTTGAAAAATGATATTGACAATCGTGATGGGTGTCTAGCAGAGGGAAAGGAGTCGGCTACGGCTTAAGCGTCAGTTAGTTTAGTCTCAGAACGATTTCAGCTTATAACGATGGTTTTCCAGTAAGCCCAAAGGGGAGACGGAGCTGCCTTAGTCTAATGGTCTTTAAAAAAAAATCTTCTAGTTTTAACCAGTGTGAAAATGCCTCTCAAAGTTATAATTGCTGGTGCAGGCTTGGGTGGCCTGGGCGCCGCTATCGCCATGGCCCGCGCTGGCCATCATGTAGAGGTACGATTCTATGACCTGCTCTATAACGGCCCATTGGAAGCTGAAAGAAGTAGATTTTTGAACAATCAAGATTCCTTAACGAGATCGGTGCTGCAATTCACATTGCCCCCAACGCTACCAGGGTACTCAAGTCCTGGGACATCGACTTTACCGAGCTACAAGCCGTCTTATGCAACGCCATCAAGATCTACGATCATAAAGGGAAGCCCATACTCGTCACTGCGGTCAGTCGTTAAAAGGACTCTGTGTAGCTCTGTATACTAACGCTCTAACTATCGTGAAGAAACTCGAAGAACTTCAGAAAAGTATTGGCAACAAGGATGAATGGCTCTTGACTCACCGCGTTGACCTGCACAACACTCTTCGCAAGGCAGCCATGGAAAAGACATTCGCGGGAACAATAGAGATTCGCACTGCAAGCAAGGTGGTTCATGCGGTGTGTACATGCCTGGGACTATCTCGGCCAACTTGACTGACAATACGAAGGATGCAGAGAAAGGCGAAATTACTTTGGCGAGCGGAATCAAACACAGAGGTGATTTACTAATCGGAGCAGATGGTGTCCATGTGTGTTGAGCCTTCGCCCTGCCTATAGGAAACCTTACTGATCCTGTATAGTCCAAGGTCGTTTGCTCCGTCGCAGGAGGCCCGCCTGTGCGTGTCAGTACAAAACAAAACGTATTCCGGTTCCTGGTACCTATCGACAAGCTCATGGCGAACCCCATAACCGGGCCCTTTTTCGACAAGCTTGGTTTCGACTGTCAACACGTCTTCACCACTCGAGATCGCAGAATGGTGGTCTACCCATGCCGGAATGCCAAGTTGCTCAACATCGTCGCCATGCACCCAGCTGAAGATGCTGGTTTCGACTCAGAGTCTTCGTGGCTTGCAGGCGGGAAAATAGAGGATTTGCTTGAAGTCTACAGGGAATTTGGACCTGAGCTTATTGAGATGTGTAGGATTGGCGAGGACTTGAAACTGTGGAGTCTGGCTACGAGAGACCCCCCTACCCAGTTCTACAAGGGCAGAACTGTGCTGCTTGGCGACGCAGCGCATCCCATGCTCCCACGCAAGTCACCACAGCATTATCTCACTACTTCAAATTCGCTAACAGTATTATAGATCAAGGACAAGGCGGAGCGCAATCCTTTGAAGATGCCGCAGCTCTCGGGATCTTGTTCCCCGCCAACACGACCGTGGACGATGTACCTCGTCGACTGGAACTTTACAACAAGCTACGCTATCCACGATCTGTCACTGTGATGTTTATGTCAAAGATTAACGACGAGAGGCGAGGCGAGATGATGGATGATCTTCGCAAATTTGTCCCTGATGCGGAACTCCCTCCCAACATTTTCCCCTACCTGTGGAATAACTTTGTCCTTGACGATGCGAAAGAGGCTCTTGCGGCAGCAGCTTGAATCTAGTTAAGAATACTGTCTATAGTCTTAGTGAACGGATCCGCTGTAAATTGGGTTGTTAATGCTCTCCTCATCATTATGTGGTTTCTTGATTTGTGCATGTCATGATACAGGGTCTGGCGATGTTGATGGTCCATCCAACTGTTAAACACTTCAGCCCATGGTTAAATAGTATTGTGAGTGACAGTCACTACTGTATGTAGCTCGGACCCTCAATACGCAAGGATACGGATAATCTGATTACTGACGGTGGTATACTCTAGCGCGACTCAGAGTGATAGAATTACTCAACTCTCGGTTTTCATCACTGGATGAAAGGCCTAAAATCGATATCAGCAGACCATCTCCGCTTCGAATACATGGGCGGGAGCCTTCTGCTTACCAATGCCGAGTGGGCACCGGATCAGTGTGCCTTCGGACCCGACTCCACCGGGATCGCCATGACATGGATGGAAGCTTCGGTGGGGTGACTTATGGCACTGCAATTACTGAGGCTTTCAGTGTCTTTAAGCGTGACAATTTATATGCAGGAATGGAGTAAGTGCCAATATCAGTTTTCTCATAATCGGGGCTACGTAGTAACATTTGACAGCTTGGTAACAAACATCATCGATCACAATGACAGTCACTGCACAGCAACTCGATGAGACTTTGTCCTCGGCCAATTTGGCTAAGGACAAGTTTACACCCATTGATCATTCCAACATCCCGTTCGAGGAGGAAGAATGGCCTGTTATAATAATTGGCTCCAGCATGGTTGGAAAGACTCTTGGTCTTATTCTTGGGTATCATGGGTAAGATCAACTATTTGACTGCTTAAAGACTAGGAAGCTGACCCTGAGTCTCAGTATCAAGTCGGTCTCGTTTGATCGCCACTCCAAAGCCGGAGCTCACCCCCGGGCAGCAGGTCTCAATTTTCGCACCAGCGAAATCCTCCGGCAATTGGATTTGGAAGACTTCACTTTGGAGCAAAGTGGCAAAGAGTTCGATCTCAACGCCGGGATGCTCATCATTGAGAAACTTGTGGGTGGTAAAGTTATAAAGCACCTTCAAGAGCATGATCCTGAGCATGTGAAGAGCTTTACCCCCTCCAACTGGGTATGGATATCGCAAAGAATGTTCGAACCCATCTTGGGCCAGAATGCCGAGAAGTTCAACAGCGAGCAGCGCCATGGCCACCAGGTCCTTCTCTACGAGGAACAGGAGGATAATGTTATTGTCATCGTCAAGGATCTGAAAACTGGCAAGATCAAAAAGTACAAAACGCCATACGTCGTCGCATGCGACGGCAACCGAAGTCCTACCCGCCAGAATGAGGGTATCAGCTGGGATGGTCCAGGTATTCTTCGAAACAGTCTCGGAGTCAGCTTCAAGTCAGACTTGAGTCCTTTCATCGGCAAGAGAATGGTTCACGGAGTTGTTTACGTGGCAAACAAGGACATTGGAGGAGGCTTCCGACTGGAGAACGAGGGCAAGCAAGGCATCATCATGGTTAACAACGTCGGATCCAAGACCAGCTTCGAGCCCGGCACTGTCACAGCAGACGATGCCAAACAGTATTTCTACCAATTGTCTGGCTTGACTCCTGATCAGGTGGATCCTCAGATTGTATCCATGAACTACTGGACTATGGCGGCATACACTGCTGGACGCTTCGAGAGCAAGAGAGGTCGTGTTTTCCTCGCTGGAGACTCGGCCCATACTATGCCGCCAACCGGCGGCTTGGGCGGAAACACTGGGATAGCTGTGGGTTCTCCTGCCAGTTGGTGAAATGCGGTGCTAACATATGCCGTGATAGGATGCTCATAACCTCGCATGGAAGTTGGCGTACGTCTTGTCTGGGAAGGCCACGCATTCACTGCTTGCAACGTATAACATTGAGCGGCAACCGATTGATGAGTTTACCGTCACCCAGGCATACAATCGGTTCCAGAACAGAATCGCTATGCAACAGCCCCCAGCCTCGGAGGCCCCAGATGAGTCTATTGAGCTGGGGTTCAGATATCCTGTTGGAGGAGCATTTGTCCCAGAGGAGAAGTACTCACCCCCCAAGGAGCTCTACGATGATCCAGCTTTTCCATCAGCCGTTCCTGGATCTCGATTCCCTCATTCCTATCTCGAAGACGTAGTGTCACCCGGAAAGCCTATCTCAACGATTGACTTGGTAAAGAGAAACTTTCTTCTTGTCACAATAGATCCTGACTCCCCTTGGGCTACTGCTGCGAGTAAGGCTGCAATGGAGATCGATGTCTATACTTTGAACGCGACCTCAACCCCGTATAGAGACATAAAGGGGGACGTTAAGAGGAAATGCCGTTTGAATCCGGGTGAGGCGATTCTGGTACGACCAGATGGGTTCATTGCTTGGCGAGGCACGCGGCTTGATAATGGACATGAGCGGAAGTTGAAGGATGGACTGAATGCAGTTCTGAGAAAGTAAACAAACTGTAGTGGCACGGCTGGCATCAGTCATAGACTCAACCTCTTCTATCGCAGTCAGATCATAATAGACAATATTATTAGAAAAGTCGAAAAGCCTCCTCTACTTACTTCACGCTGGAAGTAGAGCCGTTCCATTATCTATCATAGAATAGCTTCCGATGCAATGGTTCACAATTAATTCAGTTCATCGTGTTCTTATGTCTCATGTGTATGTCACTTGTCTATTTTAGCCTCCGCTACTATATACACGACATAAGTCGGCGCCAGATGAACTAAATGAAGCTTTTTCATGACCCCATACCCTGACTGAAATGATCATCAAGGGATGCGCACTTAAGCTTCATGGGTTGCACCGTAATAAGGCGAAGCGCTGGGGTAGGATATAACTTCTAACAAGCACTGTAATTTCCATTTCGATCGGGACTTGATCATCCGCATCCATTTCGTTGATTCTGCCCTTTTCTCGGAGATGAAATTGGTGGCCGCATTGGCCAAAGTTGACTGCGCAGAGGGGATTGTGGTCCCGAGCCGGTCCTCCATATGGCACCCGCCGGCGGAATGGAATGGCCTAGCCTAGCGGCCCCACGGTCATGGATGCAACATGATCCAGTTTAACGGACTTAACAGAATAAACGCGATAGTGGTAGATCAGTTGCAATTCTATAAGTCAAGTAGCGATTCATACGATGAAGGCTGATACAACAGAATTATCATCCGAAAGACCACCATTGTATTACGCAACACCAGCATCATGTCGCTTAAGATCAATGGCTTCGATGTTGACGTAACCCCAGTCATTGCACCAGGGGCTAAGGAGGCAGGCCCTTATGACCCTCTAAATCCTTCAGTGACGGTCCTGTCCAAGGGCCACAAAAGGACACCGGCAAACAAGGCTTTCGAAGTCGACACAATCTTTGAGAAGGATATTGTTCTTCCCATGCGAGACGGCATCAAGCTGTACGCTGACGTCTTTCGACCGAAGACTGATGAAAAAGTTCCAGCTGTCCTCATCTGGAGTCCATACGGCAAGACTGGAAATGGTAAGGTCTCATACACGGACAAGGTTGCAATTTCTGATATCCTTGATAGGACCTCATGGTCTCGGCATGATTCCTGGCCGATTCGGTGTGGGTGAAGATCAGGTCAGCGGCTATGAGAAGTTCGAAGGGCTGGACCCTGCTGTCTGGCCAGCTAGGGGGTACGCTATCATTAACGTTGACCTGCGAGGGTCATGGGACTCCGAGGGAATTATTCCGTAAGTTATATTTATGCTTGAGCCCGATGCTGTGAAAGATCCACTAACGCGATCCATTAGCTGGGTAGGTAACCAAGATGGACAGGACGGATATGATGCCATCGAACACGTCGCCAAGCTTGAATGGTGCACAGGTAAGGTCGCCCTCGGCGGCAATAGTTGGCTCGCCATGGTTCAGTGGCAGATTGCTTCTCAGCAACCTCCTTCACTCGCGGCTATTGCACCGTGGGAAGCCAATGCGGACTTCTATCGCGACACGCTCGCCCGTGGTGGCGTACCATATCCTTACAGTGCCATGTGGAAGCTCCTACAAGATCTGATGGTTGGCCGCAATGCTGCTGAGGCCCCCATCTCGATGCTGGAGAAGTACCCCCTGTTCAATGATTACTGGGAGGACAAGAGCGTCAAGCTTGAGAAGATCCAGGTTCCTACCTACGTTCTGGCGAGCTTTTCAACGGCGCTTCATACTACTGGCTCTATTCGTGGGTATCATGATATCTCTTCCAAGGATAAATGGTGAGTTTCAATTTGGCCTTGGGAACCGAATACTGATGTTCGATAGGCTCCGGATTCATGCTAAGCAGGAATGGTCCGACTTATATCATCCTGACAGTGTTGATGATCTGAACAAGTTCTACGACTACTTCGTCAAAGGAGTCAAGAATGATTGGCCGAGCACCCAGAAGGTCAGAGGATCCTTAGTTGGCTTCAATCTGGTAAGTTAGCTTCCTGCCTTGGTACAAAACCAAGATCCATTTCTGACGCAAATCAGCCCAACATCAGCAATGTCCCCCTGGAATCATATCCTATCCCCAACACAAAGCACACAAAGCTCTACCTCGGTCCAGGCGAGAAGCTTGAAACAGCCTCGCCAAAGGATCCAAGCACCGTGTCGTATGATGCAGCGTACCTCTCCAAGCACCCGCTTGAAGGCGGCGAGGAGGTACTCTTTAGGTACAGGTTCACCAAGAAGACATGGCTTATTGGTTACTCATGGCTCAACATCAGTATCTCCAACGATGGCGATGATGAGATTGACGTGTTTGCTCAACTTGGCAAGCAGGACGCTTCAGGAACTCAGTTGGTCAACATGAACGTCCCTTTGAAGGACCTTATTCCTCCTGTTGAGAAGCATACAGACGCGGCGGACACCTGTTTCCTCAAGTACCTAGGCCCCACAGGCTCTCTACGAGGTAGTCATGCTGTGACAAAAGTGACACCTGAGCCTGGGAGGTTCACGGGTGACTGGCCTGAGTATACCAACACCAGTCGAAAACCTATCCCTGCTGGCACTGTTGCAAAGCTTGAGATTCCCATCTGGCCTACGGGTATTATTTTTGAGGAGGGAGAGTATTTGACTTTGAAGGTCTCGGGTCATTATATGAGTTTCATGGAGTTTGATTTCCTGTACGGGGCTGCTCATGCGAACAAGGGCCGTCATACCATCCATATTGGAGCCGACTCTGACAGTCATCTAGTGGTTCCTCTACTGGACCCTCTGGCTTAGATCTCGTTAGGCGGGGAAATTCATAGTGTATTCCGTATTCTTCAACATGAAATCGATATCTGATGCTCTATATTCGTCTCTTTCTTCATAAAACAGAACCAAAGAACACTGAGGCGTTTTGCATTGCTATATCCCCTGATTCTGTCACTGCTCACAGGACCTCTGTTCGCTTTCTCCTGCCAACGCGACTACAAGCGGCAAGGAGATAATAGTTCTTACTGCACGAAGTCGCAAATCGTGGGAGGCTCACGCTTCTTAGCAATACTGAAACGTCTACAAAATGATGAGAGACAACGCGTTATTGGGCAAGACAAAAAATATGCGCGCTTGCACGAGAATTTCTGATGAGACGCGCAGTAAGTTTGCAGTTGTGTCCTTAGGATCTCTAGCAGGAGGCGCAGAGAGTGAAGCTGGGCTTTACTTACAGCGTAATCCACTCTCGAAGCCGAATCAAGCTCAGATAATGACATAATGTATTTAAATCACATATTCAAGAAGGCAATTGCAAAATTGAAGATAATAGACATCCAAACCTAAGCTATGGATTATCTGAGAGCTCAGGCCGTGTTCAGAAGGACTATTACATCAGGCATCAGGTCTAGTCCCCCATACTACAGAAATCTCTTGGCGCCATAGTGCTGGTGGACATAGGCGGCCTTGACCCGAATCCACGGCCCGAATACAAGAAGAACGATGGTAAAGCCGGCTAGCAAAGCCCACTGGATGATTGCCATCTGCAGAAACATCTTCTCCACACCGACTCTGGCAAGCCAGTTGGAAGCCGTCTTTGTCAGCCCGAAGGGAATGATATGGGTGACAGCATTCATCAGAGCGGTGACCTCGGCCGCATCGTAAGGATAGCTATCGATACCGTAGGATAGGACAGAGGTGGGAATGAGCATGAGGCTTGCGGCTTGCATCGCATAGCCAACAGCTGGCCCAACATAAGAACCCTTTGTGTATGTGTACCCAAATAGCAATAGGCCAGATGAAGAGAACAAGAAAGGCACCGCCAGAGTAACGAGTCTGTATTCAGGCATATGCTTGCCCTTTCGGCGGCCGATTAATGAGGAGACAGTATCGGTCAAGGGTCCCGCGATGGGAAAGGCAATGGCCACACCTACTAAACTCGTGCAAGCCCAGTTTCCAAGTTCAGCGGGTCCCCAGAGGAAAGGAGGCATGGCGAACAGCTGGTTTGATATGACTGAGATAGTGGCAACCCTATAAAAAGTCAGGAATAGATTCTATGGTAGAAAGGCTGTCAGACTCACCAAGCTAGCACAATTCCCCACATACCGGCAGAGAGAATCACAATGGGATCAAACATGAACTCGATCTGCAGCAAGAACGAAAGAAACCATTGCCTCAAACCCCCGCCTCGCACGTGGGGGTGTCTCAAGTAGAAAGAGTTCTGCTTCCACGTAGTAAGCCAGCTCTGGGTGCGACCAAGGCCAGTGGTCTGGTCAAGGATATCGGCATCGACATCAGCACTAGTAGCGCCCGCCTCAATCTCGACATTGAAAGCAGTCTCTGGGCAGAAGAATGCCAGAGTAAGGAAGTTGAAGCCACTAAGAATTGCGAGGAGGATGAAGAACCAACTCCATCCTTTGGCTTCGATCAGGTGCCCGGCGATAAGAGGTCCGCCCTGAGCTCCGATGCAGAGACTCGCAGCATATAGACCCATTGCCTTAGAGTAGTTCTTCTCTAAGAATATTTCTGTGATAGGAGGCGTCAGATGATGTTTGGGCTGAGACCAGGGGCGTTTTCTTACCTCCTACGACAGCGGGACCAACAGCTTGGACTGCACCAGCACCAAAGGCGCCAAGGATTCGACCGCCGAGCAGGCTGTTCATTGAACCTGCTTGTGAGCACCAGATGCATCCAGCCATGAACATTATTTGTGATGCTAGCAGGACAGGTCTTTTGCCAATTACCACGGCTGTCGGGATCCATATGAAAGAGCCAAGACCGATACAGAGCACGGAGTACGCAACAATGTCGCCCGCTTTGTCGTAGTTGCTATGGAAGTCGTAGACGAGAGCCGTCAAACCAGCAGAGATACCGGCCTGTATGAGCGCAGTCGTCAGTTCAGAGAGATCTGGATGGTTGATACTGGAGGTAGTACCGAATAGAAGTTACCACAAAAGACCATGAAGCAAAGATTTGCCAGGACCATCAGTTTGAGACTCCGATTCCATGTCTATAGGCGACGATTATTACTTTTGTGATGATTAAGTTAAGGGAGTAAAAAGGGCAACTCACTTTGGGATGGTCTCGTAGCTCTTGAGCTGTTGGAGTGCTCGGGGCTTGGCTGGTATTCTCAACCCTCGAGACCTCTGCTTTTTCTGTACTTGCGAAATCCATGCTTATTCTGTTGGTATTTAATCTATGCAACTGATCTTGGCGAGCTTGCCAGCAGGTAAAGGGAGACGTATTATTATAAATAGTTTCGTGGTTGCAGAGAACTCGCGCGCGGGTACCACTTCGGTTACCCCACGCGAGTCTATCGAAAGGACGTGATTTGAGGCTTCGCTGAATCAGCCTGCGCAGTTTTTGAACCTGTGTACTAATTCCAAGCCATCTACATGTTCAGTAACAGGGTCTCTACCGTAAGTGCTTCCCAACCAACCATGGCGCAGGTTCATTGCAGGCATCGTGCACGTCCAGACTAGCATTTTCCTATTAAGTCTACACTTACAGTACCTACATTACATCGAGAAGAGTAAACAGTTTTACATTTCTACAGTTCTCAGTCAATACTGATCTTCCAGCTTTTGACACCTACATGTCATAAGATCAGGCGGTCTTTGTTGCAGGGGTTAATCTGGGGTACGCTTTAGCGCAGAACGATTTCCCCACGATCTGTCGGCTCCACGTTGGAGGAGACATCACATTGCGGGGGAAAGGTGAAATCGGAATTCCATCCATCTTTCCGAGCATGGTTCATGCCCTCTTTATAATCACCTGCTCACAGAAGAACTTACCGCCCGATTACTCGGAAATCGTTGCATCGAGGCACCCGCGTATCTTTTTCACACATCGCCACCTCCAAGATGGGTATCAACCGTGTCGTCCAGTTTCAGTTCAAGGCCGATACCAGCAGCGATGCCATAGAGAAGGCTAGCATCCCAATGTTCATCCTCAAAACGTAACCGCTAACCCTGTCTTTAGGTGTCCGCCAAGATACAGGAGATGAAGGACAAGTGCTTGCATCCTGACTCTAAAAAGCCTTACATCCAGTCTATCCAAGGTGGCGCTGATAGTGCCCCAGAGGGCCTCCAGGTGAGTTTGACCAGCAGTTTCCCTCCTCGCGTCCCATTTGGATCAACATCACTGATTACAATAGCAAGGTATCACTCATGCATTCGTCATCCAATTCGACAACCCGGAGGACAGGGACTATTACGCACTCAAAGACCCCGCCCACCTCGCTGTCGTGGCAGAGCTGGGCCCTTTGGTAGAGAAGGTTCAGATTATCGACCTGCCGAGGAATGACTGATCCAAGGGGCAGTCAGGAGTTCCGTCTCTGTAGTGATGATATTTTGTGGCATCTATTGCGAAGGAAGAAACGGTTCAAGTCTATGTTATTGCAGATATAATATATTACCGTTACCTATCAAGATCATTTCTTCGCAGGAATTCTACATGGTCATGGCCTCGATGGAAAGTCTCTATAGCTTAGCAATGCAGAATCCTCCCAGTCAAGTATCGGCAAGACATTCAGCAGAGACGTTCTTAGTGGTATTTGCCAATGTTATGGTTCTGATGTCGAGTCCAGCATCCTTTAACTACTTCATTTTGTTGATCTAATCGTCTTTAATCTCCATAAAGATATTATCTATCCGTATTCTACAGTTGGAACAATAGAAATATATCAAGTCCAGCTAATGCTGAGCGGCGTTGGCTGAAACAGCCTTCGATGCCTTTCGCTGGCTTATGCGATCAGCCCACTCTGCCACATTCTTCCTCGAGTCGATAAACTCTCCAAGATGTAATCGATTCCGGAGAAACCCTAACCAGGGGACGTGAAAGAGGTCAACGAGACTGTAATTCTACATGAATGAGTTAATATTTGGCAAACCGCTTTATACGCTCTCCAGAGGTCACATACATTTCCAGTCAGATACTCTTGGTTCCGCAGTTGTTTCTCATACAGGTCAAGCGTGGTGCTCAGCAACTTCTTTTGCTGGTCAACTATTGCTTGGTCGGTGTCTCCGAGGTTAAACATTCTAATTAGTCATAGGTCAGCCCACGCGAAAAGTCTTTATTCTTTAATTATCTTACTTCTTAAAAATGAGCTCAAATCCTAGGGTAGAAACTGCAGGCTCAAAGTAAGTGTACTCCACGCTTGCGGCTTGCTCGAAAGCTGCCAATGCCCCTGGATCATCGCTAGGCGGAGCAAGATGGGACTTATGCTTCACGGCCAGGTACCTAGCAATGGCTCTAGACTCAAAGATCTCGATCCCATCGTCTTGGAACACTGGGACCTTGGCGAACGGATGATGGTCTCTGACGTATTCCGGGTCCTGTGATTTTGTAAGCTCTTGGCCTCACCGCTGCCTATGCCTTCACTGACGTGGTGCTGTCCCTTGGAGAGATCAACTACTTTCAAGTCATAGTCGATACCTAGCTCTTCCAACGTGAGTAGGACTCGCTGGGTGCGAGTCGATGCAGCTGTTCCGAGAACGGTTGGGGTCATCTTGGAAGAGGCTTATGAGAGGTATGTTTGCAGCGAGGTGATTGACTAAGGAAAATCTAAACTCAACAAGGCTTGAATATGAGCAGTATATGAGCTATTAAATGTCGATGTAGATCATATCAACCCTGGTCGGAACTACGGAATGGAACAAGTACGATGTTAATCAGCGTGGAGCCGATGGGGCCGAAAGGACAGGCATCTCACGAGGCACGTGTCAAGATGTCTTTTAGATTAATATTGTCTATACCTCTGCTGAATGAAAGACGATTTCCCTACAATTGGTCCCAATTGGGAATCCTTAGAGTATGTGGCAGTCCCAAACCCGTAGAACAGTCGCACCCGATCCGACACTGCACACTGGCGCGTCGCAACTCAGGTCGTTGAGACAGATATCCTTTGTGATTCTCTTCCCCATTCACCGCTATAACGTGCTTCAATCAACCTCAAGAACTATTAGAATACATGGAGATATTCCTCAACGCTCGTAATAAGCTATAAACTATGTGAACTTTTCGGGACACCCTGGAATCAGCCATGGTTCGTATTGGAGGTCTCGCTAGCTCGCAGCCGCACCAAGATCTGAGCATACGCATTACAAATTCCCCAGCCCTTCAGTGACCTCATAAGTACCACCGCATCGTCCAACAACTTAGTTCTGCCCTCTGCGCAAAGCAGATTGCCGATGCCCGGCAACTTGACTCGGCTCCACCCCATCTCGATCCACGAGTTAGTCTCCATTTGGTCCAGGGGCTTCGGGCCAAGCACCACAGCTGGAGCCGCACGCGAGAACAAAAACCCGTCACGGTGCCGTTCAGTAAGTGCTGAGTAAAGCCAGAGAACCAATAAGGCGTGAAGAAGCGACACCGGTGTACCGAAGTGCGATGACCGGCTTGATCGCACTACTTGGAGGATACGTGCGGCGTAGAAGCATCCGAGCCTTCCTTGCCCGGAAGCTCCTCTCCAGCGATCGCTAATCGCTTCCCAGTCTTTTCTGTCGAGCTTGCCATATATACATCGAATAATCGTCGGAAGGAGGCTCTGCACTGGCGTATGGTGCGTCATCAAAGCAGTCAGCGCCATGATCTTGTGTGTTGTCGAGGCCTTAGCTTCATCAATCGATTGCTCCATCTGGTCGGCCTCGATCAGATTCAGAAGGTCAGTCAGCACATTCGACGCGAGGAGTTTGTCGTGATACGAAAAGCCCGGGGTCCCAGGCTGGTCAGCGCTCCTGTCCTTTATAACGTTGGTGAGATGCTGCAGCATAACCTGTTTGCCCAAAGTGTTGGTTTTGGACCATACTTGTCGCCAACTGTCTTCCGATATGACGCGCTCCATCGTGGGAAGTCCACCAGACCCAGAGTTTTCTTTTCACGTCAGTACAGATCATCAGAATCTTATGGATTGGAACTTACCAACTGCAGGAAAGTTGGCCCAGCACTGGGCAGTCGATGCGCCCCAACGGTCATCTGGCTGAGGAAGGGATATCTGCAGCTCTGACAATCTCATAAGGCTCGTAAGGTCAAAGTGCGAGCTGAATGCAGAGTCCAAGAGCTAGAAAGGTTAATACTCAGCAAACGTTCACGAAACATCACGGAGATCAACTCACCCAGATGGCAAAGCCGGCTCGTCGCCGCTCCTCATCCAGCAACCAGATTTGCCATTTCTGAGCGTGCGGCAACTGAAGCTGAGCAAACTTGTCAACGGGGAACATGTTTGTAAAGAGGCGTTTTCGTCGTCCAAGAGTCACGGGTAAAGCTTGCAGGAATTCGCCGATCTCCAGAGATCTCCTTTCACCGCCATACAGCAGGCCGATGTGGTTCAGTAAGATAGTTTGTGACATCCAAAGCTCTCTTCCGTTCGAGTTTTGACGCTCACACTGTTTCTCAATCAGACTCGGATCCAAACTCCTGCTCCCGCTACAGTTTCTTACCATAGTCGAGCATTGTCGTCGAATAGTCTCATGCATTGCCCTTGAGCACGCTTGCGCATCTTTGATGCTGGAAAAGTGAGCCCCGATGGCTGCTACCGTAAAGATAAGTAACCAATGTCGTTTAGATGAGGAGAGGGTCGACTTGTGTAGAATAGGCATAACAGGGTGAAAGTACTCAAAGTACAGCTGAACCCAAGCATTCAGCACTGGAGTTGGCGGAATAGCCAAGTTCCTAAAATGCGGGAAATTGCAACCTTTCTGGATCTCTGCTGCTGCTTCGGCTACATTCCTGGCTACTTCCTCGGAGATATCATCCACATGGGCCAAATTCTCATGATCGACGTCCTCAGCCGTTAAATGCGACAGGTCTGGAAAATTGAGTTGCGCGTCCAGCTCAATTGACACAGCAACATATTCTCTGGGCTCAACCGCATCCCTATCGATAGCGGGGGAGTGACTGCGGCTATATAGTTCTGCCACAGCTGATTGATCGACCAGAGATGAGGCTGGTGTAAGTTGTGAGACGATGGGTTGCTGGAGGGCTTTGAAGCCTGCATGGTCGAACCAGAGTTCGTTTATGACGTCGAGGGATGAATCGTTTTGGAGAAAGAGGGGCGCAAATGATTGATCGGCGCCGTAGTTAAGCCATCCATTAGTATTGAAGCCATCACCAAATAATACTGAGGGGAGTGGTGCCGGCATTATATCTGCAGAGTTAAAGTTTGCCAATATGTCGTCTGCATCAAAAAGCATGTCAGTGGGGCCATGTTGATGGTTTTCATATTCGATAGATGAGCTATGCTGAGCTTCAAGCTGGGGATCGACAGCTTGGACGTTGGTATTGAGGTCATTAGGCATGAATGGATCTTGAGCCGGTGAAATGTAGTGTTGGGCATGGTTGGTCTCATCGGAGCGCTTATCTTGCACGGTCGCAGGCGGTGAGAGCGGTGCATTCGTGCGATTCACATTGACATTGATGCTTTCCACCACCTGAGCAATAACGGGAGCCTTTTCTCTATTCCGTTTACTAGCTGGTCTGTCAGAGCTCGTCTCGGACATCTTTCGCTTCGCATGAGGCTCGTAGTAGCAGTCATTGTCTTGTTGCCGACATCTTTGGCATGGATGCTCGCCGTCGCATCTCACCTTAGATGCGCTGCATGGTTTGCAAGCTTGCGATACTCGACGACGATCATTTGGACGATCGCGGCTGTCTTGACGGTCCGTAGGCACATGTAGGGTTGTATGGTGACGAGCAAGAGAGTCGCTGCAGCGGTCAGCGCTGGTGCATCTCACAGACGGTACAGGTATGTAGGTGGTAACCAGGTCGGCAGGGCTTACTTACACGCGACCAAAGCTTTGTCCACATTCCGAGCATGTGAAAGGTTTCTCTTTCGTATGGGTGCGCAGGTGTCGTTGGTAGTGTTCTTTGCGCTGAAATGGGAGGTTGCACGTCTCGCATGAGAATTCTGGCTGGGAGCTGGGCGGGCTCATGATAATGTTTGCTCTCAAGTTGACAGAAGATTACGTTGCTCGAAGTCTACGAACACGGCTATAAACAAAGCCGCTCAAGTGTGAAGCATGAGAAATGACCGTGGCAAGGACATCGAACCTTGGGGGGGAAAAGGCTGGACTCCATTCGACGATCTTTTACCCCAGATTAGATCACCTGTAGGATCCACTTCTTACCCCGGAATTTAGCGCGTTCGACTTCAGACGAGTAATTCGGAAATCGGAAGTCTTCCCGATGGTCTCCTTGATGATAAAACTCCAAGCGATCTCTCAACTTGGTCTAGTGTGATGAGTGGCTTCGAATCTGGCGCGGAGGTTTGGCTCAGATCACTATTACTAAGCGGCATGGGATCTAAGCACAGTCCGTCCAACTAAAGATACCCTGAAGCACGCAAATATCAATGCTATTATACTATAAATCCGTTGTCTTAGAGCTGGTTGAAGCCTCTTTAAGTCAGTGACGGGAACATCATCAATATCATAGTAACAAAAGGTGTTCCCGATCTACTTAATGAGTGGTTCTTAAACTAAATGCTAATGTTAATAAGCCAAACAATGAAGTTTAAAGAATCAGGTTGGCAATGATAGCTGAGCTCAAATGGACATTTTCAGAGCCTCATGTAAACATTATATAGTAAAACTCTGAACCATAAAGACCGACGGGCTTAAACAATTTGAATCCTCATCAGAAACTTGAGCGGCTGTTACCCCACAAGAAGCCGAATTCTGATAGTTTCCGAGTGGTGGATCCCGATGATTGAGTAAAATCCTCCCTGAGCCTGGGCAGACAGTAGATTTAAAAGGCCAAACAGTCAGTTACGGTTGCTTAGATCCTCTGCTGTAAGATACCGACCGTGGTTCATAAAACGCCTTAACTTGCACATATTGCGTCTCGCGCGCGCTAACATTGCTTTAGACTGGACATATGATGTTGTCACAGTCACTGGCCGGCTATTGTCTTGCTGCGTGCACAGCTTTGATCATCTATTATGTGGGTGCAATTAGACAAACTCAATTGTTTCTTGTATCTGATTCATTGTGCTGACCCTTAACAGGCTGTCGTGAAAGTGAAAACTGCTTTATATGGTCCACTATCCAAAATCCCTGGGCCTGCTGTTGGACGGTGGACGAACCTCGTCGTCAAATATCACACCCTGTCTGGTCGGCGCATGCAGTACATAGATTCTCTCTTTTCTCAATATGGTGAGGAACGCCTCCAATGATCATATATCTGCCGTTCGCTAACATAAAACTTGTCAAGGCCCTGTTGTCCGGATCAGCCCAACAGACATTGGGATCAACGATCCGGATGCTGTCAAAGTCATACAAAAGGTATCCGGCGGCTTTAAAAAGTCTGCTTGGTACGACAAGACCGGCCCAGGTATGCTTGGAATGAGGGATCGCGAAAAGCACGCTCGCCGTCGCCGGTTACTTGCGCACCCCTTGAGCAACTCCTCTCTGCCTGCTTTTGAGCCCTTGATCCGTGCCAAAGTAGACTTAGCGATGAGTCAGATGGAGAAGGAGTATCGAAGCTTGGGATACACTGACTGCCATAAGTGGTTCAGCTTCATGGCGACGGATATCATAGGTGATTTGACATTCGGTAGTTCATTCCGAATGCTTGAGCAAGGCAGAGTATGTCCAAAACCTTTCCGATACTTTCTCCTTACTGATATATGTCATCCAGCGCAGCCAATATGTCGAAGACCTTCAGGCCGTGATGCCAACAGTCAACAAAAGGATCGAGCTCTCTCCATTCTTCGACCTTATGTTCCTGCTTCCACTGCCCCAAATCAAGAAATTCTCAGAGAGGTTTCAACGCATTCTCAAATATGGGGAAGAATCGATCCGTCGTCTACAACTAGCTCAGCTAACAGGCTCGCTTAATACCCCGATATTCTTCGACAAGATCATGAATCCCAAGAACAAAGAGAATGCCTTGACAGAACTTGAAATGCAGCAAGAGGCAGCGGAACTCATGATCACTGGAACAGATACTACTTCGAACACACTGACGTATCTCGTCTGGTCGGTTCTTCAGAGTCCCGGAATACGGGCACGACTGGAGGAGGAAGTATCAGTGCTCTCTGCAGACTTTAAAGATGCTGACCTGGTGAAACTACCATACCTGAACGCAGTGGTAAAGGAATCTTTGAGATTGTACGGAGCGGCATCTGGGGCGCACCAGAGGGATGTTCCAGAGGGCGGCTGGGAAGCTTGTGGCTACATGATCCCTGACACCGCGACCGTTTTCACTCAAGCATTCTCTTTACACCGACTACCCGAAGTGTTTCCAGACCCGCACAGGTAAAAGCTAAACTCAAGACTGCCAAAAGGAAGATCGCTAACCTGGTCGTCAAGGTTTGACCCAGATCGCTGGCTTAGGCCAACGGCTGAAATGCAAGATGCATACATTCCATTTGGGGGAGGACCGCGAAGTAAGATAACTTGCAGTCGAGTTTGACCTATCGTGCTTCTAACATGGAATAGTCTGTATTGGAATTCACATCGCTTACATGGAGCTTCGCGTCACTGCAGCGGTTTTCTTTCTCAAGTTTCGGGATGCTCAAGTTCATGCATCGATGACCGACGATGACATGGAGTTGGAAAACTACACATTGATTGCTCCAAAGTCTCACAAGTGTCTCATTACGCTGTGATGACTTACTCTGACCGTGGCCAGGATAGGGTGGAGAATCCCTGTGGGGTTTTAGTAATACTTAAATAGCAGAAGATAGTGAGAAATACGATAACTGCTGAATGGTTTCCATTTGCATTATTTGACTTATTCTCGTTACTGCACCATGTAAGACTGTTTTAGTTGCAGGGAGACTGTAATTTGGTTGAACAGCCAAAGCTTTCGAGGAGGCTGAGCCTGGCTAGTTTGCCTCACGCTGATGTCCTTCGTCCCCGCATTTGTGGGACGTAGCTGGTTTCCCTCTCTCCCTCTGACCCTAGTTGCTTCAAGAGACTCATCTCTCATATCACAGTATTGCTTTGTCATATACTGGAGTCAATCAACAGTCCTATCACCGGTCTAAAAGTCTTTGACCACTTACAAGTGCATCACAGCTACTCTTACCCCCCAAACACTGTATGCATCTTCTGAATGACGTACACAGTTGGCCACGCTAACGGACATAGGTGCAATGAAGTGTGATCTACCAGAAGACGTGCAACATTACCTTGGCGAACTAGTAAAGCGTCTCACCGATCATCTGAAAGACCAACTCGTTGGCGTGTACCTCTTCGGCTCAGCTAGCTATGACGCCTATTAAACTGGCCTCAGCGACCTCGACGTGCAGGCGATCTTCAAAGGTCCACTGAACACCAGTGAAAAGGAAGACATCATATCTAGTTTGACCCAGGTTAGTTTGCCGTGTCTCGCCACTAAGCTGGAGTTCGTGGCGTATGCCCAAGGCACAGTAAAACCTGCCTTTTTGGCGCTGCGTGCAGCTATCTAGAGCTCCCAAGGCTGGTATTTGACAGAGCTAGTGCGGATTGCTTGCCAAGACTGACATTACCGCCTGTGGTGAGAATGACTTTGCCCTCAAAAAAGGGGATGTCTCTATCGGGATCGAAGGAACTGTCATATCGATCTCCCGGAATGTTTCCATCAGAACTCAGGATCACGCACTCGGGGGACAGAGCCTGTCCTTTCCTACAGTAACTGTAGTCAGGCAGCACCTCAATGAACTGTTCAATAGTACACACCGATATATCCGTCTCTGGCTTCTCTTCTCTTCTTAGCCTTCTCGTATGTTGTGCGTAAGGAGAGTTTGATGTCCAGGTTGGGCTTTATAGCAGCCATGGAAGGGGAGTAGAGCTTGAAGCAGATGCTCGCCGGCTAGGCTCTTTCCTGTCCAGTCAACACTACAATGTTGCAAAAGCAGCAACGCATCTAGAACGCCCTCGACTGCTGGCTCAGTCTCTCCAATACCTCCTTTGCATTGCAAATAGTGATTCAGAGGGGTCGCAACCCCTTACAGTTCTTCGGACTAATCACACCGTGGCATATACAATGGCTGGGACCTGTGTCACCCCGAGCAATGAACTCTCCTACGTGTGTTGGGTGGCCGGTATACTGCCCGGATTGGCTTTGATGAGAGTGTTATTTTGAGTTGATAGTCCCCACAGCTGATAGCTCACATCACGCGCCTCACACACGAACTCTCCTACGACCTGTTAAAGTCAAGTTTCGACACCATTATCAGCCTTTCTGATCATATCATGGAGACTGCAGCGTCTATCATGGCTGCAGACATCATATGCGGGGCCTGCACTGAGAAGTTTAACTTGAGTGCGGATATGGGCATAATATTGCCTATATATTACACAATCCTGAAATGTCGCTGCCCAATCGCTTGGCGACATGCTCGGAAGCTGCCTGTTCCAGTGTCACACCAGGAGGGAATGTGGAATGGGTCCTTCGCTGCAGCAATTGCTCGCAGGGCCATTCAAATTGAGAGGGATGGATACTACAGATCCTACGCCATTGAAGGCCTGACTCTGCAGAGGTTAGTGGATGTCCCTATCCCTGTCCTACCAGAGTCACGTAGAATCAGAGATGTGTTCATAGAGCCACTTGAGAGCTATACTGGACGCACTATAGGGAGTTATCAAAGACCACAGGAGAACGGAGAATTATCAATATTGTAGGCAAGTGTCAAGGCATTCAACTAAATTCTACATAGTGACGCACTTTAATCAGGTAGCTCAAGTAGTCTCTACCTCCTCTACATCGGGTCCGCTGTCTCCACTACGTGAACTACTTCACGATATATCTTTCTGACCTTTCGCCAGCGGCTTGACTCAGACCTCAAGTGCCTGAGTTGAGGAAATGACCCTCTTACCATAGCCTTTAGTAACCCATTGAAGGCATATTTAAGGGGTGTCTCTTGAAATAGCGGTAGGGTCCAGTTAATCACCGTAAAGGAGTCAATCTGATCAGACAGGAACTTGACAAGAGAGCCCGGATCTCTTATAGAATCAGCATCAGGCGTAGAATAGATCAGATTTGCGGTGATGAACAGACTTTTCAAATTGATAAACTTCTTTAGAGATCGTATCCTGGACCCGGAAAGACGGGCTTCAACCCCATAGTCAAGGATGAGATGTTGAAGAGTCGTGCAGAAGTTTTCAAGATAGCGGAATGCGGGGCGGGGTACATCGACTTTGCTCCTGACGTTGAGTGCCTGGAAATGAATAAACCGCAGAGGCTGGGAGTAGGAAGTGAGAATCTTCTCTAGACCACGGGTGTCCAGTCTATAAGGGGGTGCCTCTTCTAGTTTGAAATCCTCTGGTGACATGAGATATGCTATCGATGGCAGCATCAGCGTTTTTGAAAGGGAGTCAATAGAGCGTCGACCCCACGGTCCAGCCATCATATATTTCAGATCTGGTGCCACATCCATGATTACGTGGGGAGGTGAGTTGCCGCCAGTAGCCTTAGCTTTATCCTGTTGATGCCAAATACTCTCAAACCGGATGACGAAAGAAGCACGTTGATCTCCTCCCCATCAGCTGAGGGTAGTCAGATTAGGTAGTAAAGTAAGGAGCATAATCAGGATCTCGGCGCAGGAAACTCCCGAAAGATGCCAGTCGTAGGAAAGCGGATCATTGGTTTATTCCCCAGATAGGAATGTGTGCAACGCTTTGTAATGTTCCAGCTCAAGAGGATCGTCGCTTCTCCCACGCCACACGTGATTCAGGTCGACACCCAGAACTTCAAATCCCTGCTGGTAGCCCTTCTGGGCCAAGGCGAGATCCAGATCGTCTGCGAAGTCTGCATTCCAAGCCATAACTTTGACTGTCCTAGCCAAGTCTTGTCGGGACGTAACGGTTTGAAGGAAGAGCTCTAGGCCCCTCTCACGGTGCTCGAATTTAGGGAATTCGTGATACAAGACAGGTTGGGCGACATCCCGGAGCCGACGCGACACACGGCTCAGAGAACAGAGGTCTTGGGATGGTTTAGCCGGGACTGAAGTGATATTAAAATCTGAGGCAGTTTCATATGTCCATGGTTTCTTTGGGTGAGCAATAAGAGTGTCGCCTCGACAGTGGCGGCAGAACTGGGCACAAATAGATTGTAGAACCTCGGTTGGAAGGCTTTCAAGGGAAGAAGTTGGATTCATGATGTTAAGCGCATCGATTGCCATTCTGTCTGAGGGGGTATAAGCTGTTTCGAAAAACAATTTCTGGATATCCATTGCCGTGTATTTATACCTTGGCCAAGCCGGGACAAAATGTTATTCCACCATGATCTTCACTTCTCACGAGTTGTTGCAATCGTGCCGTTGATGAAATAATTGGTCATGTTGATGGTGCTGAAGGCCAAAAGCAATATGATGATGTAATTAAGTTTCAGGTGAGTGATCCTTAAACTGTTTGTGTAATACGTGTGGCAATGTTCTAGTACTGACGTTCTTGCCAGCTCAAAAGCTGACATTAAAGTATGATAACATTTTTATAAAGTAGCTGTTTATCTTTGTTATTTCCTATTTAATTATAATGTGTATCAGAATAGGGGGACTAGTACTAAAACAGTAGTATTTTTGAATTATAGTAATTCAAAATGCCAGAGAACAATATAAGAAGCAATTATTATTGGACGACGAACTTGCTTGCTGATTTGACGAATCATATTCACAAGTGCCTACCGTCAGCCTCACTTTCAAATCCCTGGTCATGCCCCGCTTTTGCCACTCACCCATTGTTTCCCTTCGTGACAACTTATCTCCCTCTAACTCATTCCTGAACTTGAGTACGACCTCGGCGATCAGAATTGCTTTTGCGGTTGACTGAGCTGCGAACATGGCCAGCGCATTAACAGCCGCTGCAGTGAGCCCAGATGTTCAACTTGCCCAGGCTGTCTCGGAGTTTGTGGCAGATCTATCAGATGAACAGAAGGTCTTATTCAAGATACGGCAAAAGGTATCCTTACCTCCTAAGGAAAAAGACATCATCGCCGCTATCGCTGAGATACATGGGGTTGCAGCACAGAGTCAGGCAAGCAATGGGCTGCGGTTCGAACCGCGCATGACCAATTTCTTGAAAGCTGTACAGGAGTTTGCTTCACTTCAAGATGGTACGCCAGACAAATCTCTGTCATCGCAAACGGGCAGTGTCTGGCTGCTTGTACGCTGGACGTTTATGGTATGCCCCTGCTCCGGAGGTCTACATGCAGATCTGATCATGTATGTAGAGACTTGCTCTGACCCCTCGTTGGCTCAAAGCCGCATCGGAATTATTCATGGGGTTCAGCCGCTCTTCACCCTTTGACATGAAAATAAGTTCCTTTGACTCACATTCAGAGCAACTGCGATCGTGCCTTTATCAATACTACTCCGTCGTCGTCCGGATATGCCACTACCTGTTCAATTTACACCCAAGGCGTCGCTATTCGGAAACGATATTTATCTCTACGGACCCAACACTGATGCTCAATAAGTCGGCCCTCGAGAGATACAGATTTTCAGTCAAAGAGGAAATGGCGAACCTCCAGCGTCAACATCACCGCAGTGACCTCACCAACTCTGCCAAACCTTGGCTGGAGAAGCACGTCGATTATCTTCACCTACTCGAGATGCACATTAATTATGACTACCTCGTCACATGGACAAAAATAAGAATGCTTGGAAGCACTCGAATGTTTGTCTTTGAGCCTAGTTATAAACGTTTCGTTGAAAGTAGTGGCTCTTCCACACTGCTCTACTCAGGCGATGCAGGAGCAGGAAAGTCAGTCATACTCGCCAATATGATCCATAATTTGAGTCAGAGTCATCCCACAGAACATACTCAAGTTGTCTTTTTCTTTGTCCCACGGGATGAAGTTGAAGTTAGTCCCCCAAAAGCTCTTGTTATTCTTGGCGCCATATATCACCAAGTACTCAAAAGCCTATTGTTCTCATCACGCGCGTCAGTTGTAGTAAAACGTCTTGGAGGCTTGCCTACTACTCTAAGTAATACTGGCGATGTAGCGTCCTACCTACGGACTGCTCTAAGAACAGTCGACAAAACATACTTAGTCCTTGATGGGCTTGATGAGTGTGAAGAGTCAGATCGAACTAAGGTGATTGAGGTGCTGCAAAGTCTTCAAACACAATGTTCTCTATCAATATGTCTCTCTTCGAGACCAGGAGTGCTGACTGTCATTGGATGGGCCAACCTTCACTCAATCAATCTTCCGATTGACAAGGAGGATGTCTCAATTTATATCGGCTCGCAAATATCACGACTCATAAAGAATAGAGGATTGTCGGTCGGAGACCCTGCTCTCGAGCTTCAAATTAGATCTGCGTTGACCACAGCTGCAAAAGGGAATTTTGCCACGGCCAAGAGAATCATTGGGTTGCTATGTGCGCAGGACACGGACTCGGATATAGTTCGACTACTGGTAGACATGCGAGAAGACTCCAGTTCTACCGAAACTGGGGCTATGCGAAGCATATCACCAACATTACCTGCTCCAATTGCGCCTTCAGCTTTCACGGACTCGGCATACGCATCTGCATCATTAACCGATAGCAATAATAAGAGCACGAACGATGCCCCAGCTGTTGATGAGTCGTCACAAGGCGTAGAGCACCTTATAATCGACGACTCAGCCACTGAATACTCCGATGTCTCGAGCACCACGTTCTCTCGAAAGCAGCTGTACATACAAGAGCTGGCTAAAGACCTATACGATAAAGTCAGCTTTCGGGCTGTTGATTTGGGTAAAGATCATCGACTTGATATATCCGCTACACTTCCATGCCTACTCAAGGCTTTCGCTTTGAAGATTGGGTACTGTGCAACTACTCAGATGCATCGGGATGTGATGGTTTTTATTCATAGGCACAGAAGGTAAGCGAACTGCCACGAAAAGCCTTCTTCCCACTCTCACGTATCAGACAAGCTTCCATGGAGGGCTAGGGCTTGATACTTCTGACTGAAGTCCCAGCGATCTGGTTAACACTTCTTTACAGTGATATTACCGCAGCATTCCTAGACATCTGCCTTAGCCGGAGAGAAATGGAGCTTCGGGAGATCTCTTGCGCTGTCCATGTTGAGGATGAGCCTATGGACGTCATCTATCACAGCCAGGTGGATATTGAGCCTGCAGAAATCAAAGACCAGCCTGACTCTATGAGTTTGAATGAGCGTATGGCTCTATGGGAGCAAAGTGAAGATAGACAGCATACTTCAATTGTAGAGGGCCTGGACGACCTTGAGTTAGTGGACACGGAGGAGGAGGAATATGAAGAGGCTGATATCTGGGTTACGGCCTACCGAGACTTCGCACCCGGTACCGAAGCTTACTCCTGGTTGATGGCCCAACTCCAAAGAAATATGGATTCTGCCCTGGAAGAGCCAACGGCCATTCGACTAATCCGAGATCAGGTATTATCTTCAGTTCCATCCCCTCAAAAGATCAGCAGAAGCGTATCTTCTGAGAGTTGCAGTGTGCTATTTGACTTGGACTGGGATATTCTTGAGTTCTTTGACTCGCAGGAGTACTCCAAGTCACCGGAAGAGGTACTTTCAGCAGTGATTACTCTGACTGGATCTGCTTCTGATGCACAAGCTTCAAACTGCGCTCAATTCCTTGAGCAGACCTGGCCTACTACAGGGGACATGATCCTGCGGCTTATGCGCGACTTACTGCGACCGGAAGGGGGACATACACACGAATGTAAGATACCGTCTCACCTCCAACATTCTGTTATAAGATAGCCCTATCTAATAGATATCAAGGCCGCTTGCCAGATCTTACAAGGCTTGTCGCCTGGATAAACGGGTCAAAGGTCATGGTGCAGACAAGCGGGTCCGCAGCTTCTATCTCAGAGACTGGAGAGCAGCTTGCCTGGCTTGGAGCCGCTTTGAGAAGTTCGCCACATCCACACGGGCTGAGCTACTGTACTCCTTCTATCAGATCCATGCATCAGGATCCGGAAATGCCACGAGCTGTCGTCTGTGTAATCGGGTTTGAGCTAGAGCAGCTCCTGGAACCACCAGATAATGAAAACGGCCATTGCTGGCATGGCATCTTCAGGAATCCAGTGCTTGTCAAGGGATTCCCCATTTTACCGAAATCGGAGAGGAATACCGGCCTTGAAGTACCTCTTAATATCATGGCTGGACTCGCCCGAGCTGACCGTGTTGATCAATTCAACGACAGGGTTTATATAAAGGGCTTCTCGACAATGCTCGTGCCTACAAAACAGTTCAAAGAGGTGGTTTACTGGCACTTGATCTACAACGAAGATGGAAGTCGAATATCCTATCTGGATGATAATCTGGGCCGGGACGCCCTTGCTGGGTCCCCAGATCTGACAGCTCATCGCCACGTTCTCGGATGGTGTTCTGAAGCCAGGTTCTACGCTGGTAGGTCATTTCCTTCGTGTACTTATGAATCCAATTACTAACGACTGACTTCGATAGGATCGCCTCAAGCTCAGTACCATGTTAGACATTCAGAGCTCCCCAGGCCACACCCCGGGTGCTCTCTCGCTGGCACCATGATAACTTTAGGACGTTTGATCACAGGAGGGCACAGCTATGAGTTAGGAATCAAAGATACTCCAACACATGTTGCTCGCAATGGCTATATCCCCCGACTGAAATGGATCTCGTCAAAATTCTTTCTTCTCTGGGACGAGGCCGACAAACGCGGCTGGCTTACTAACGGCACCAGCGCTTTGTTGCATGTTGTTAGAGCCTCTTTAGCGTATGATAGCACTGACAAATTCCGATCGGCCTTCGTCTTCAGAGAAGAAGACTTACAAGAGTCACCGAGGCCCTTAACTGCCGATTCCGCAATTGACGTACTTATAAACCCCAGAAACTTGGATCTCAAGCTCTACGCAGAAAAAGATGGTTTTATTCTTTTGAGAGACAGAATCGACCAGTACTACAACATATTTGAAAAGATGCTCGATCACCAGACAGATTTGAGCAGGCGACACAGAGGAAGCCTAGAGAAAATGCCTCGAAAGCATCTCGAGGGTTGGGATTTTGAAGACCTCAGCGCGAATCGCGATCCGCTACATCCTCGCTTGGCTACCCTTGAGGCTCCTGGGAAAGGGTGGGTCGATTTGATAAGGGCTTTTGAGGCTGTAACTCTAACTGCGCGCGGCTTCGGAGAACTTGTTCGGCCCCTTGGTCCAGCTCTATGTGAGTATTGGGCGCTACTACCAACTGGGCGCTACCTCCTCGCCAGTTGCGTGTCAGATATGGAGGACATCGTGAGAGACCATCGGAGTTGCGAAGATGATTTTACTCGCCTAAGTGATGATCTGATATGGTACAACGCGAATAACACATCAGGACAATGCCTGTGTGGCTGTCTTGCAGGAGGTCATGGGGAGCCAGTGCACGCACTTATCCCATCTGCATTATCTGACAAGTTGAGTGCTAGCAGAAGCTCCGTGGTTATCAAATCTGGTGGTGCTGTTGTTTTTGGACATAGCCGGGGCTTCTCTTGGATCTGGGGAGACAACGGTCTTCCTACTCAACAAGACCTGGAAGAGCAGGTGGTTGCAGGTCAACTATCAGACGGAAACGATAAGGATAGTGGAGTTGGAGCAAGTCTGGTGGCCTCATCATCTAACGATCATGGGTCTTCTATAACAAGCTCGAGCTTATCGTCTCCGCCATCGCCACTGAGGAAATTATCTCAGACAAGGTCTATATCAGTCACCGAACACAAAACCTTCACGCGGAGCCAATATACGGTTGGTATCCTTTGCGCGTTACCAATCGAGCTGAAGGCGATACGAGCCCTTTTCGACCAAAGGCATCAAAGCCTGACCAGAGTGATTGGTGATAATAACCAGTATGCACTTGGGGAAATGGCTCGACATATGATAGTAGCAACATCCCTTCCAGCTGGCGAATATGGAACAAACGCCGCTGCATCAGCTATATCTGATATGATGCGCAGCTTCGTGTCGGTACAATTTTGTCTCGTTGTTGGTATCGCTGGCGGTGCACCCTCAGACGATCATGATATCCGACTTGGCGACGTGGTCGTAAGCTTGCCGACTAGCACTTTCCCTGGTGTCATTCAGTATGATCTTGGTAAGGAGAATGAGGGGAGTGAGTTTGAGGTGACAGGGGTATTGCAACGACCGCCTCGGATCTTGACCAATGCCATCAGCAAGCTCCGCTCAGATCCAGATATCGAAATTGATGCCCTGAACCCGCATCTTACCAAGATCATGGACTCACTCCCTACTTATAAGAACCCAGGTCCAGAGCTCGACGTGCTTTCCCGCGCTGCTTGTAGTCGCAGGACTTGTAAGCCTGACTGTACCCATCTTGAGCAACGCCTCCCACGAATGACGACAGAGCCTATGATTCACTACGGACTTGTAGCATCAGGCAATCGCGTGGTCAAAGACGCAACTTTGCGCGATCGACTGTCGCGCAAGTACGGCGTGCTATGCTTCGAGATGGAGGCTGCTGGGGTAATGAACAGGGCAGATTGTCTTGTGATACGAGGTATATGCGACTACAGTGATGCTCAAAAGAACAAGGTCTGGCAGAACTACGCTGCGGCTGTAGCTGCAGCATACACTAAGCTTTTGCTCAGTGCGGTGGCGGTCAACAATGACTTTGGCGGTGCAAATGTGAGAACGGATGGTGAGACTATGTTCAAGAGGCGGAGGATAAATACTGGTAGTGACGGACGTGAATAGATACATAGAACGGTAGTTGAACCAGTATTGGCATCTGCAGACCTTAAGATATTCACTAAAACTTGAAGATACGCGCAGTACTCACAATGTGTCCTAGGAGTCAACCACTGCCATCTTCTATCGCTGATTCACTATCTGTAGACTGTGGAGTGTGCTTGCAAAAGATTCAGTCTCCCAGTATGACATCAAAGCCAATGTTGGTCATTTGAAGAGAGTAACTGAATCACCCAATCCGTTTGATTATAAAAGCCACCATACTGAAGGCATTCTTCTTTCCAATTTTTCCAAATACAAAACAACTCGATTACAACTCCAGAACAACAATTCGACTAAATATACTCAAACTTACTAAACTCAACTTTCTACTATCAAAATGCCCTACTCACACTATCTTTTGTGCCGCTTCGAACAAAAGTCCGGCGTGACATACGACCGACCATCGTTCAAGCCTGTCGAGGATAAGTTCGGCGACCGCTTCAAGTCTGCGTCCATCAGCGGCTCGACTATGAGCATTGAGGTTTACATGACGGACAAGTACATTGACTCGACACGAGATGAGGTGTATGATGCCTTGGAGGTCATGCTCATGAATGCTTATTTCGACCCCACTGACAACTTTGTGTTCGAGACAAGCGGAGACAAGTTTGTGACTCATTGGCACAATGGCAGTGGCCGGATGCAGGAATGTACCAGCTGCAGCAACAGCCGTTACTGCTCTAACCGCAAGTAAGATGAGGACGATGGAGAGGCCAGAGTGGATTTAGAAGAGAAGATGGACTATGCTAGGATTACGAGTATCATAGTGTAGTATAGGAATAAAAACACGTTATATCCACTAAGACCAAAGTAAAATGATATGTTTCCAAGTGATACTGACACATAATAAACCTTGTGATATCCTGGTTCAGGAGAATGCCAAAAGACTCGCCTTGGATATAAAGGAGAATGTACGTAAGTGATAGGTGGCTTAAAAGAAAGCCAGGCAATAAGTTTTACTGTTATTAAGGTAAATATAAATTAAGAAAGTATAAGAGAAAGAACAGTTACTAGTGTATTTATATTAGATATAGTAAACTAATTTAAGCAGTTAGTAATGCCTCTATTATAATTATATTAATTAAGCTAGATAGTAAGTAAAATTATATATATAATTGATAGTTACTTAAGTATATAAGACTTAATTAGTGTTGAAAGCTGGATATATAAACCCTTGACCAGCCTCTGCTGTCTCCTATTACTCCATTCACCGCAGCTACGATAACTCAGTCAACCGTATAACTTCATCAATAGCCTATCTTGAACGACTACAACATGGAAACCCCAAGTACTACCACACACAAATATTTAACATTTCTGTTTATGCAAAGACCCTTCCCAACGGAATGGACATTACCACTATATTTATATACTCAGAAACTATCAGAGTTCTTCGACAACGGTAAATATAGCGAAAAGTTGAAGTTCAGGTTCTGGTGGATCTGTGACGACACGTTCAGGATTGACTTCCACAAGCTTGCAAATGTTGATATTAGCAAGGTAAAGAGAGACCTCTCTGATGTCTTGGAAGGCATGGATTTCTTTGAGCGATTCAAACGTTATAGCGTAGAGTTCAAAGAATGGGAGGCGGAATATGTCAATCATAAAGGGGATAATGGTAGCGATGTGGAGTTTATGAGGGTTCAAGCTGATGTTCGTGAGTTTGAAGAGTTACGGGCCTCGGATTGGTGTTAGCCATCTTGGGCCCTTGGAATACAAGTACAGATTATCATGAATCTCACATTTCCATAATGAGTTGACTTGACCATGATTATCTATGGAACTCTTTAGAGGCTTTGGGTGATGTGAAATTGTGACAGCATATCCTCATATCACTTCCTCAATTAACGAAATTCATTATATTCAGAAACATCCGGTATGGCTACTCTTGGCAAATGATGAAGCTACCTTAAGGAAATCTCCGATACTTTCAGTTCTCTGAGAATGCTTTCAGTAACTTTGAAGACGCGAGCTCCACCACAGCACGGGCTGTAGGAGAAACACGGATGGGTGCCAACATCGCAAAGTCGTGAACCTGTCCATCGGCCTTGATAACTGCCGCATCAACACCAAGCTGCTGCAGACGGTGGCCAAACGCTTCGCCCTCCCCAATCAGTGGGTCCGCGCCAGAGAGGAAGACAGTTGTAGGTGGGAACTTGGCGAGAACCTCGTCTGGGGCGAACTGAAGAGGCGAGGTCAATGGGAGCCTTCTGTCCTCTTCATTGGGGAGAAAAGCAGGGATCATCCAGTCCATGGTCTTTTCGGAGAGATAAGGTCCGTCTTTGTATGTCTTGTAGGTCTCAGACTTGCTGTGTGTGTCTGTGACGGGGTATAGCAAGACGATTTGACCAATCTTGGAGGGCAAGTTGCGGCTTTGAGCGAGCTGGGTCATCGCAATGGCCATATGTCCTGGGAACAGGTTAGACAGTGATAAATGGATAGAGATGGGAATATTTACCTCCAACACTGTCACCAGCGAGACCGAAACGATCAGCTTTGATATTATACTTATCGCCATTCTTCACGAAATGATCAAGAACTCCGTAGACCTGCTCAAACTGAACGGGGTACTGAGCTTCGGGAGCTGGGGTGTAGTAGGGAAAGACAACCGCAGCGCCAGTTTGGCGAGCAAAGTCTTCCATCAATGCTCCATGCGCCGTGGGACTGCACCTGTCAGCACGTATTCACGAATCGCCTGTGGCTGACTGACCTTCCGAGAATCCATCCACCACCGTGTGTGTAAAAGATCATGTTCAGTGTGCCCTGGGCATTGGCAGGGCGGAATATGACAGTGGTGACATCTTCGCCATTGACTGTGACTTTGACCTCCTCGGTCTTGATGTCCGACGCAGTCTTGTAGTTTTGGATGCCTTCCAAAATGTCCCGCGCTTCCTGATAAGTCTTAGTGTACAGCGGTGGACCTTCAGCGGCCGCATCCGCAAACTTGCGGTTAATTGGGTCAAGATAAGTGTCCATATCGAATCTGCTTCGAAATTGAAAAGTAGGCTTCAGGGTTGATGAGAAATGATTCAAGCCGACTATCCCTAGGCCTTTCGTGTCTCTTTATATCTTCATGGTTGATGATATCAAAGGCGCAGTTGACCAGCCCCACAGCTGATGTCATGTCATCATTGAATCACCCACCACTAGTTATCACAAACGATGCGTAAGCAAGTGCTTATCAAGGGCATGATTCCTAAGCACTACCACTTCTCTCATTGGCTCCACAATGCGGCAAGTTGTGCTGATAAACCATAAAATGCTAACTAAAACAGAGACGCTGCTGCAGAAGCAGTTAAACGAGAATTGATTACGGCCAGTGTAGTATATCAGACAAGGTAACACATGATAAATTAATCGACTTCCTAGATGATGGCCTTTACACTACCATGATTTGAGCCCTGAAGGGTGTCGTCCATGCTGCAATTTCCTACCAGCCCTTGCTGAAGTCTCTCGTTACCATCAGGCCCACTGTCGAAAACCTATGATACGATCTATCTTGAGCCCTTACGCGATACAATGACAAATACTTTAACTTGACATTCCATAAAAGGGTAATGTTACTCATGGCAAGATTAAGCGACAGCATTGCTCAGAAACAATGCGCGGTTGGCGTAACTTCCGAGATGCATTTTCAACGAAGGATCTGATCCCTTGACTCTCGCAGCCTCGCTTCAATGGTGGCCCACAGACATGTGGAGAGTGGCAGCTCTTTCTCTGTCTAGGGGTTTGGTGACATATGCAAGCTGACTGCAGGTGGCCTCGCTTGCATGATCGGCAATCACTGAGGTTAAAGATAAGCCAACAACATAATTCCAATTACCGCTGTGGGGACATTTCTATGAGCACAGTAACCTCATATAGTGGCTGCGGGAAAGCTTTTCCGAGGTCGTGGGCCGGCTTTTGAAACAATCTGTTTTGTACATAATCTAGTCAAAGATCCTTACAAGCTACTTCAACCCAAGCAGCCAATGCACGTTGTTCTAAATATATTGTTACAGCCACTCGAGAGTAGCAGTAGCTGGTAATACTGGGAGGGATCCATCATGCGTGGCTGCAAAGATCCGATCATTGTGAATTATGGTTATAAAAGCTTTAAGGTATCAAGGTACATATCACCAGGGCATGCTCTAGCTAGCAACAGCAAGTGATAAAGAGACAAAGGCTTAGCGATGAAGTTCAGGTTCGCAATTGTAGTGTTTAGATAGAAGGTAATGAACTGGTATGTTGGGGATTGTGGAGACGATGTATCACACAGCGGCTGCCCAACTTCCAACGTCACCAACCAACACTCAAAACCCCATGAGGGATATCCACGGTGCCACGTAGCTTGACTGGTAAGCGCACCAATGTAGAGGTATTCCGTATGTTGTGGAGTCTGTGGTGTCTTATCATTATGTTTCGAACGTATAGTCCTATTTCTTAGACTCTTTACCGATTGCCTACGAAAGACTTGCCTTGCAAATCTCACTGAGATTATGTTAGCTTTCCAATCATCTCTATAGCGTCTGACTTATGGCTGTGAGCCTATTATATCTAATTATCTTTCTGCTTTTGATAGTGACCTCCACGGTCGATCAGACGTTCCTATGTATTACTTTGTGGATCCTTATCTCACTACATGACTAAGTGACCGGGTATGACCGCTTGAAGTCATTTATTTGGCAAGCCGATTCCTTCAAGTTATATTGCGCTGCTCAGATTACAAGGGCGAGATCCTCATTCCTACATTGTGAGAAGTGAAAGCTTGCAATGGGGTAGAGATCTTGAAGACTCGGTGTTTCAATATTTGTAAGCGTTTCGACAGCACGGGTTAAGCAGACAGAGAAACATATTATATCGTTGTATTAACTTTACTAAATATTGAAATCTGTCTACCGATTAGATAAAACTGTTTATCTACTATACTTGTCTTTATCGTGAAAGTAAACTGCCCCAAGAATAATCCCATCTACCCCAACCTAGTCAAGGTCTTCCCCTCACTCAATTTAAGCCCCATTCACAAGGTGGTCACACCCGGAAGCACTAATGGCCTAAATTTCACGGATAGTGAGAGCTTGCCAGAGCTCAAGAAGGGTTACCAGTACTACACGACCTGTTTCACGGGCCATGGAATATCACGATCTTAATCGACACGAAACATTGGCCTCCGAGGGACATAATTGATGTCAAAGTTCCGTAGATATCCCAAGCAGGGGAATCACAATCGCTGTTGTGACGTTACTGTTGGGGAACCGAAAAAGGATACGGTAGCAGGCCTTACTATCATTCTTCATCAACCGGCCAAGCTTGGGACAAAACTCACTAATATTTTGTGAGATGGGCAATATTTTTGACTTGGAAAAGGCGATCTCGACTCTCCGGTATTCTTTAGCTAGACGGTCACGGGATAATACCCAAAAAAAATGTCCATCTAATAACGTAGGTCTAAATGTGAATAGTTTTGCAATTTGCCTTCGCACTTTTTCAGTTTGTCATCTTTACAACTTAATATAGATATTTATACCAAATGAGATAGAGCGCTAGATAATTACTAGTTCTCTGAAAACTGCTTCCAAGTATTAGTTATAGTGAAGAAGTGTCACGGCTATGCGACCCTGATCATACAAAATTTACTTCATCAACAAGAGAAGAACAAATTAATAAATTCAGACTCTCTCCAGGGTAATGAATGACATCATGTCATTCCAGTGGCAGCACCACTAAAGTGATTCCGGTATAGCTCGGTTCGTCTCTGCAAGGATATCCCTGGTAGTTTCGGCTCCCCATCCTCGGGTTCGGCTTTGTATGAGGTCCTAGGCCATCGAAATACCATTGCTACATGACCAACAAAAGAGCTTCTCACAACGGTAGACACTGACGGAAGGGCCCAAGACACCAATTTAGCCATTTCTAAAGCTACAGTATCATCCAAGCATCGGTCAAGACAACAATGGCATGTTCCAAAGTGGACCATCTCGTATGGTCCGCCCTAAAATAACCACCACTAGGCACTTCTTGGCCGTTTCACCTATTAATAGTCTCCCGCGAGATTAGTCATTAGTGTTTCTCCCTTCAGAAAAAGAGGAGAGGGAGAAAAGCCAGCATGCAGGAAAAAAGATCCACCTGCAGCCCAATTTGATCTCTCACATCCCGCCATGGCCGAATCGAGATAGCAATGAAGCTGTCAAGAGTCACTCCTTTCACGCTCTTGGCAGCAAGCTGTCAGGCTGCTTATGTGCAGTTTCAAGACTGCGCTGATGCGGTTGCCAATAAGTCGCTCATTCCGGAGAGTTTTGGCGCGAGTGCTGGGCTAGGGGGGGATGGTTTTGAGTGGCGGTTTGATGTTATCGCTGGGCAGGCGGAGCGGAATGCCTGTGAGATTGATATTGGAGATGTCAGACCAAGGTTTACGGTCATCGACTATGGGAGCGACCCAAAGGAAGTCTCAGGAGAGATCGTGAACATATCCTGCTACAGTTCCGAATGGCTCGGCCCGAGAGCTCATTTCACCATTGCATCTTCCTTTGAACGATTAGCTTTCCTCGACACCTTTCGAACAACTCTAGAGATGACATCCAAAGATAACGAATCACTCTCCTGCATCCGAGCAATCCTCACTCCTGCTGCTCCGGAGCCCATCCGCCTTCTCAGCCTCTGGCTCCCCATCGCCACTTTCGCCTTAACCTGTATCGTCGCATGTTGGCCGGCCCAACCACCCACCAGCTCCTCAACCCCCAAGAACGCTCGTATCGCACGCGCCATCGATCTCTTAGCTTATATCCAGTTCATGTTTTTCTCAGGCGCTATCAGCCTTCGATACCCTGGCTTCTTCCAACCTCTCGTCGGCCTCTGTAGCTGGTCTACCCTGATGCTTCCGGCTGGGCTGGTAGAAACCGACTCTCCTTATCCACGAGCAGGCGTCAAAGACGGTATTTACGAACACAATGGGACGATCACTGGGGCTCCCGGCTTGGAGCTTTTGACGCAAATGACGGGGTCGCCAGTGAAGCCCCAAAGCTGGATGAATACCTTCGTCCTATCACTACTTATCTTTTTCTTCCTTTACTTATCATCATATGTCAGCTTCCGATTGAGCCATCGTGAGCCAATCTCGAAACTTACTCTAGCGGCTCTAGGAGCGCAACTCAAAGACCGATACTGGACTGTTGTCAGGATCTTCCTCAGCTGTTTCATGCTACCGATTAGTGCATGGGCAACCTACCAATTTCTCGATGACCAGATATTTGGATATAGAAGCTCAGCCATGGCAATCATAATCTTGATTCTGTTATTGGCAGGCTTCTGGTGGAGTTGGACAAGAGACTCCGAGATGGGATCGCTGGTTATTCAGAGCCCAGGCCGGCTGAACAAAGACCCGGAATCTGGGCGACAATACTACACTTTGGTGCTGTTCTCATTGATGTTTCTACGGGGAAGTGTGATTGGCGGATTGCAAACGTACACCTCTGTTCAGCTTGGTGTGCTGTTAGGATGTGAGCTTGTACAACTGCTAGCAATGACGTTCAGGACAAGATTTGCATGCTTCATTTCCCTTCCAGGCATCGTGTCTGTCTCGAGGCTGGCATTGCTCGCGCTTCACATTGGCTTTGTTCCTGGACTGGCCAGTCACTCAGGCAGGATGCTTGTCGCCTATATCATTCTTTGTGGGCATGTTGCCGTACTCATATGCATTTTCCTGCTGCCTGCGGTCATCGACATGGCGCATCTTATCATGTACGGCAGGGCCGTAACAATGCCGGACGTAGAAAGAGGCACACATGTACAAGAACTCCCCAGGCCTATCCAGCGCGCCCAAACAGACATTGAAAGCCTTCAACAGTCAAAACCAACTAACGATGGTGATACAAATTCTACTCGAGCATTCTCATCAGACTTCAATCAGCTTCTGTTGGAGATGATTCTAAAGCGCGAAATACACACTCCATTGATCGGTTCAACATCTCAGAAAGCACTAACAGAGTTTCTGGGAGACTTCAAAGGGGGAGGTGCAAGAGCCGAGATCAAGAAGAACCCTAATGTCTTCAGCGACTCTTCCGGTACGCTTATTGATTCGATCAGCTCCAATGAGAAGATCGCACCCATTGCAGACCTTGCAGCTGTCGACATAATGTCGCATCTATTCTCGGAAGGAAATTCAGCTATCCGCAGCACCTCTCTGCACCATAACCTCGATCATCCCATTAATGAATACTTCATCTCATCTTCTCACAACACGTACCTCCGAGGCCGCCAAGTCGCTGCCCGGTCCAAGCTCAAAGGCTATATTTCAACGCTTTCACAAGGTTGTCGATCAGTGGAGGTTGATTGCTGGGACGGACGAGATGGGCAGCCGATCGTCAAACACGGATATAGTTTGACAACTTCTATCAGCTTTCGGTCTGTGATCGAAACTATCAACAATTATGCTTTCTTTGCTTGTGACTTGCCTCTGTGGCTATCGCTGGAAGTCCACTGCAGCCCAGCACAAAGGGACATCATGGCACGTACCATGCTTGAGATATTTAGATCGAGCTTAGTGGTCGAGCCACTTGATTCTTCTGCCCAGGAACTCCCTTCGCCCAACCAGCTACGGGGAAAGATCTTGCTGAAAGTCAAGGTAGCTCAAACTCAAGACCCACTTCAGGAATCACTTGCACCTGAATACTTGAACTTGGACGGGACTATAGAAGATGTCGAAAACCACAGCCCTCTGGAAATACCATGTGACTTACTACAGAGTCTCGCAGTATACGGAGCGAGTAGAAGACTACCGAAAGACGCAGAGTTCGATTCACAGAGGAACTTCATCTACTCCATCTCGGAGCGAAACTTCAAGAAACACACCAAAGACAACTGTTCGCTCGAATTAGCGGGAACGCATCATCTTGTTCGGGTATATCCAGATCCGAACAGGGTTGACTCATCCAACTTTGACCCCCTCCGATGTTGGAGACATGGGGTTCAGATGGCCGCTCTTAATTGCCAGACCGATGACTTCTACATGAGTTTGAATCAAGCAATGTTTCATGGAAGTTCAGGATATGTGTTAAAGGCTTCACCGCAGCCAACGCAGATACGAATCCAAATTGACATTCTCATGGGACATGGTCTGAAGGTGTCGACAGGGAATGGGCCGGTCTATGTCAAGATTCAGCTGATTGCGCCTGATACATTGAAACAGAAAGCACGGACGGCGGCTATTTCTGTACACGGCTCAGATGTAGCCTTTGATGAAAACTTAGAGATTTCGATGGAGACGAACTATCCTTATCTCACATTCCTGCACTGGTCAGTCAACACCATGTCCAATGGACGTTCTACGTTGATGGCTTCAGGCACTGCCAAGCTTAGCAATCTGAAGGAGGGATATAGGGTTCTCCCGCTATGCGAGGGGTCAAATAACGAGGGGCGTTTGTCATGTAAAATTAGTGTAAAGTCGATGTAAGCGATTGTGACGATATTTCATGATTTTGAGTTAGAACAATATTAGTGCACAGCTTGTCTTTATAGTATTGGATTGCTTCCATTTTTCCTTCAACTGAATGATCATTACAGCCATTCCTCTCAACAACATAACCTAGAACCCCATATTCTAACACGGTTAATGCTGCCGTTGGATGTAAGTGTTGTCCACATCGCGCACTACGTTCAGGCTGCATCACATACGCCCGGTGCATCCGAACATTCCATTCTAGGCCTCCAGTATGTGTACGATGTCTTGTTTTAGCTCATTTGACTGCTTCACTATCCGCGACTAGCAAAATTCGCCGTTTGTGGCTTGTTTTAGAGCAGCTGAGTTCCCTGGGAGGCTAGGGTCGGCCCACTAATTAGTTCTCCGTTTACGGTCCGCAACTGAAACATTGGCGATACCCCGCTCGTAGCCCAGTCTAGACTTGAGATTAGGACTCAGTTTAGCCAAACGCTCACGTCGAACTATTGATGCAAGATATCAAAACCAATGCCAATAGGTGAGGTGACGCCGCCACTATGACTGCCAAGGATGTCGGTTATGTGATCACACCCATCTAATTCGTTGGTCTTTGTGATAGCAGAGTAATCAGATCATCATAGACTTAATGGACACTCACCGCTCCCAAGATGCATGTCCATTTTCAATAGCCTGTATCAAAACAGTAACACGAAACAACAACCTCTGCATTGTCTCCCACTATCTCGGCCAGCCGTGATAGAGCTAGTCCTCACAAGCTGGAACATACGCATGCGTTATCACATATTTCGGGGCATCTTTCCCGCCAAGTGGCAACGCATCAACACTAGTACTCAGGCATGACCTGACACAAGATTTGGTAGTGTTGATTTTGGATTTCTAAGTTCAACTTGTAGTTTATCAAGCTCTTTTACATGGCCTTGTCACATAGTTCTCTGTCTCGCCTCTTACTTAGCAATGTAACTGCACCCATGAAAGTTGAGGTGTTCCATGCTATTGTTCTACCCCAGTCAACTTCTTCATAATTTGTCACTGTTCAAGCCTGCCTGCATTTGCAAGGATTTTTAGCTTTGTTCCCTCAGTCAGCCACAGTTGAGACCTGACCACAATTGTCCAGTCAAGTATCGAGATAGTGCATGTTCGCATCGATACTAGGATGATCTGGGCATAGTTTCGGGGCTGATTATCAGTCTCATTATGGAGTATCCTCAGCCGCATATGCTTGCTATACTTGATACGTCCCCGAGACAGGGCTGGCCGTAATCACAGAGCATAAGCCAGCACGATGCCCGACCATTGGCCATCACTGAAACACAATGTATCACATTCCAATGCGCGTACTGGTCAACTCTCACATAGCCACGAGGAAGTGCAGGAAAGCGGGGGTGGCGCTAAGCTTAAAGCTGCGCCAAGACAGCCCTGAACGCAACCATGCCATGATGTTTGAAGCCCAGACTTACTGGGACATTTCTACCGTGGCATGTGTGGTTTTTATAGTTGGAAATAACACTAGAAATGCAACTTCTCGTCCAGAAAAGACCTGCCATACCGATCAAGCTCAGCAAAGGCTAACATTGGATCACTCAGTCTAGGCACCTTGCATAACGAGTTGCATGGGAGGGCTTAAAGGATTGGCTCAAGTTTCAACTTTTCCATTCTGGAGAAGCGATTCTCAGAAAATGAATTTTAGTGACGAAACGAAGCTAGTTGCTGGGCTTCGTGGTTCAGCTGGCATTGGCAGACGCCTCCTGGGCTCTAGGCCTTCGGTTGATGCCAGAAACAGCCCATTGCATATCCCAAGTGGGTCCGTAGATAGGCTATTGCCATGGAAATACGGATGTACTTGTATGTACGTGCCTTGAAGCAAGCTGCCGGTGAGAATGGAATCTGTTCGAGAAAGCCGATGTGAGTTGGCAGAGATGCCGAGCAATGCTAAACGAACATTTGAATCTCGACCTAGCCGAAGCACTTTACGCAGTCAAAAAGAGTCTATAAAAGAATGTTTCCGCCTCCTGCTGGTAGTAGAGACTTTCTAAATCACATCAAGAAACCACCAGCAAGCCCAAGAACTTCAACCCACAAAACCATCGACATCATGAGCAGCCCCAATATGGATCAGCTGGACAAGGCCCATAAGGAGGGTGTTGTACTCGGTCTTGCTGGCTTTGGCACAGCACAGCGTCTTGACATCGATGTCATGCTGACCGAACAGCCCGATACCTTCAATCTTTACCTGATCGCCTTGATGGAACTCCAAGGCATGGAGAATCTGCCTTGGCCTGCACCTGAAGGCTATTCCTTCAAGGCAGGTGGGGATGACTTGAAAATGTCCTGGTTCCAAATGACTGGTTGGTACCGCCCTAATCCATGGCAAACACGTATGGCTGACCAATTCTAGGCATCCACGGACAACCCGTGAGTATATGGGATGGCGAGGGGCCGCGGGGATACTATTGTACCCATAGTAGGCCGCACTTCGGAACCTGGCATCGTCCGTACTTGGCAATGATGGAGGTAAGGCATGATGCAGGCATGGCCCCGGCTTGAACTAATTGTCGCCAATAGCAAACTCTCTTTCGCCAAGTGGCCAATGTCGCCAAGCGATTCTCTGAGTCGGACATCCCTGATGAACAGAAGAAGAGGTATCTCGATGCTGCTCGGCAGTTCCGTCTTCCCTACTGGGACTACTATCGTCCCCGAGCGTACACCAAGACTAGGTTTCCAGGAGTCATTAACAAAGATGGCACGACAACCGCGCCCTTTGATTGGGGTGCCCCGCAAATCTTCACACTGCCTGAGGTCATGGTCAGGCGTCTCCCAGATAACGAACTCGTTCCCATGGCGAACCCTTTCTTCCAGTTTGAGTTCAGCCAGGACCAACTCGACAAGATCAAAGCTGATCGTGACCCGAGGAGAAGAATCAAGCCACAATTCGTGAGTATTGCTTTATCATTGGTGGAATTGATAGTTACTCATATGTCATTTACAGGAGAATATCCTAAAGACAATTCGGCATGGAGGATCTGACGAAAAGGCCACGGAAAGGATGAACAAGAAACTGAATAAAGTCCGTGAAGACGAACTTCGCATCTGCCTCGCTTTGATGGAAGACGAGGTTTACAGAAACTACAGAACGTTCTCAACCAACGCGGTCTTGAAGCCCGGTGAGAAACCCACAGCAATGCTCGAAGAAGCTTCTGGATCCATCGAAGATTTTCATGGTGGCTATCATGTCACAATCGGCGACCCTAGCGGGCACATGGGTTCCATCGCCACAGCAGCCTTCGACCCGATCTTCTGGATGCATCATTGGTAAGTCCAGGAGGAGGAAAGACGCATCTGATTCAGCAGCTGACAATAGAGCGCAGCCAAATTGACAGACTGTTCGCGATCTGGCAGGCTGCCAACGGCGATGAGCACTGGTTCAATGAGCTTCTCCTAGAGGAGGACCAGGAACTAGCTACGATCGACCTGACGCCGTTCCGCAAATCGGTTTCGGAGAACAAGGAAAAGACATACTGGACCTCCAACCTATCCAGGGAGACTAAGACATTCGGTTACACATATCCGGACACGGCACGTGGGCAGACAGGGGACACGATTCGTAAGGAATTTAGGGAAAAGTATGAATGGAGCCGACGCACTACCGTCAAGCCCGTTTTTGGCACACCGCCCGATGATATGCAGCCTATACAAGTCGGCGACGCCCAGGTCTTCCAGTACACGTCTGACACTTCTTCTGGAGATCTCTTGAAAAATCCCGGCGTCCCCTTCCATGAGATGCAACAACAGACTGTCATGGCCGCAATGTCATCCAACACGCAGTATGCAGACGATTGGTACATCGACGTCGTCGTCGAGAGGTAAGAGTACACATTCATGCTACCCTGACATTGGCTGATTCAACCCTACAGAATGCTTGCTAATGGGACTTACACCATCTACTACATCATCGGCGACGTCCAGGGACAGACTGGTGAAGAGTGGTCGACTCTTCCAGGCTTCGCCGGCCTGTCCCATATCCTAGCCGCGCCTACCAATGTGTGCGACAACTGTGCCAACCAGGGAGAGCAAGGACAGCTTGTGACCAGCACAACTGCGATCACTTCGCTGCTCCTCGACTACGTACAGATCGGAAAGCTGAACAGCATGGGCGAGGGCGACGTAAAGAAATTCCTTATCGATAATCTGAAGTGGCGAGTGCAGACTGTAAGTTCAACTTCCTCTGGCATCGTTTCGAGACCACGGCTGACTGACTCTTTTTTTCAACGAACAGATCTCTGGCGAGGTCCTTAATCCTAGGGATATGGACAGGGACCACACTTTCAACCTCAGCATTAGTCGCAAGCGGACTCCGGTGCCACGCAGCGCTGGTGATGTGCAGTATGATACTTACCCTGAGGTCATCGAGGCTATTATCCGCAATTCTTCTTAGCTATTCGATCTCTTTTAGATAGTACGTATCCTTTTACGATAACAATACTCTGCTTTCGTTCTCGTATATCGATAATGAAAGCTTTTTACATAATTAAAGGAAGACATTCTGTGACATGATTGATAGTTCTTTGCGAAACTCTTTCGTACATTCACATGCCTGTAGGTGCGAACCTGCGAAGTGGAAATAGCCAGGAGTGTGGAAATAACATCACGTTGGTGAATTTTGGAAGAGGGGGTGTCAGAGGCTCAATTTGGCTATATACAAGCAGCTTTGGTGGAGTAACCTAAGATGACTTGTGGGAGTGAATTTGAGGCTGTACGGTAAATGAAGCTGCGAGTGGTCTTATCATAGGACCTGTTCCCTGCTGCTTAGTTGGATACCATGTAATCGAAAGGGTTAACCCTTCGGTACATGCGCAATTCTTCATCTTGACGAAACAACATAGCAACCCCATCCCTATCATAGCGAATACTCTCCGTGAACTCCCCATCACGATGATCGAAAACTATAATCCCACAGAGTTCAAAGAACTGGAAAATGCGGACCCGCTCCAAGACCGACATTAGTTCTGGCAGTGTCGCACGAACAGCTATGCAGTCGCGTATCGTGATATAGATCTCAGATCCTCTCCATACGATTGGTAAGAGGGTATCGCCATAAAAGTCTCGGATGGGGGCGAATACGCGATCTCGGCGAGCAAGACGTCGTTGCGCTGAGTTTATGGGCCGTCGAGCATGGAACCAGAAGATGATAACAAAGTCATTGTCGTAAACGTGATGCCCCATACGGTTCATTTTGTATGTTATATATTCGGCTGTTGTTGAGTCAGGCTGTTGTTTTAGTTGAGACAGGGTGGAAGGCCTGGGCCGACAATGGCCTTTTTATATGCCTGGGCGGATGCGACTCTGATGAAGCTGACTAGAATGTACACATACTCGTGATGAAGAATATCAGCCGGAAGCGATTCATCAATCCCTTCGGGGCTAGTCGAAGCCTGTGGAGTTTGCGCACATCATGTTGCTCCAGTGGTCATTGACTGTAGAAAAAAAGGGGACCCCCCATCACTGCGGAGGAGATTGTTTAAGTAAAATGTCAATTAAGTGACTTATTAATGATATTCAAGAGGCGAGGGAATCTAGGTAGAAAAGAGCCCGTAACTCGTGTTGCTCAACCACCTGTATTCAAGGACTAAAGGACCATGTGATGCGAGAAGACATTTTTTACCATGCCGGCGACAATTCGCTAGTAGCATTCGTGTCTTTCTCGTCAGAGCCGACCCCTCACAGGAAGATTCTCCCTTTGTATCTGCGAAACAACTCAAGAGTGTCGCTGCTGTGCTTGGATGTGAACTTCAGGCCCTCGGCAGTCTCCTCGAAGACAATCCACTCGAAAAGTTGAGGTTCTTGGAACAGGCCACTTTGATGGAAAAGACCAGTCTTTTCCAAGACATCCAGTAATTCCTGGTACAGCCGCTCACCATTCGCATGCAAACACTGCGTTATCGCAAGGAAGAACCTCCACTGGTCCGCCTGACATTCCTCAAGGCGGTGGCCGTACTTCTGTAGGATGAGGCTGAAGAGATTGTTGCCGGCGGCTGTTTGGTTATCTTGGACAGTGTCGGTCTCGTAGAACATGAACGCGATCGTGTAATTTTGCGGGTTGGTGATGCAGCTCATCTTGATTGTTCTTGCAAGTGGTTGACTGCGTTGTGGTTCGGTGTTTGTGATACTAGTTTGTTGTTGGACAGGAGTCACAGAAGCGCGCGTGGTCAGTTTATATGCCTGAGCGAGCGCACGTTTGACACTGGTTAGGCCTGCTCTTGTGCATAATGATGACAGTGATTAAGTACACCCGCCAGCGACTTTTGCTGAACAACTGTTGGGAAATTGAGCTCATTACGCTGCCTACTCCCTTCGATTCAGTGCAGAAACTCCTCCTCAGTCACGTGCCGGTAGGGACTCTGTTCTGTGAAGGTGGTTGAGACACGAAATGATTAAGACTAAGAAGTGAGAAATATGCAGTTTCAAAAGACCGTTAGTGTATGGATCCTATGTTCATTTACTTAGGCAGAGTCTTTGATCGCGACGGTATTGGCATGGGATAATATAGATATGTGGCTTTATCACGACAGAAGGCATTGTAATGTCTGTTCGTCTCTGTGACTCCTCATTTGAGGATTCTTGTAAATCTGATATGAAACGTGTGCATCGGGAAGGTCTATTTCTTAGGGTCATTGGTGTAGCCTCATTCATCCCCATCCCATCCGCCTCGACACCCAATATTTCGTATTTCGTCTCCAATCAACATCCCTCACGCCTTTTCCATAGTCTCTGAAAACCTGACATCGGAAACAAGCTGGTAGGGAGCAGCTAAGAATAGCTCATTGTAGGGGGCGCAGGGGCCTCAAAATAATCGCATCTGCCATTGTCCTTGAGCCTGACCCCGTACACCTGGTACGCCTCCCACTGGTCAAAGACCTTCATTTTGTCAAGAACTCTCCAAAGCTTCCTTATCGCTTTTCTAGGATCGGTAAATTCAACGAATAGTGTGTACGTGAGCAGTCGCCTCTCGAGATCGACTTGTTGTATGCCGTTGGAGTCGTATCTGTACACAAGGGGGTCGTCTTTTGGTTCTCGTTTCAGCTCAACTCCATCTTTTCCTTTGAACTGTGCAGTCATCTGGCGGTATTTCGGTTGACCCATCTTGACAAAGAATAATCTTGGTAGGGAATGATTGATTAAATTACTTGGTTTTAGGAAAGTGTAGTGATTGGATGTTCGTGTGTGTGTCTTGCTGATTCCACTGTGAGGTTCCAGGAACTTCATGGGAGCATGGCGCTTTCATAAAGGGAGATGGCCTCGAGTGCTCTTTCCATAGCTACGCATTCACGCCAGAGTCAGAGCAGTGATTTGGGCAAGAACAAGCAATTTACAGCATGTTCCGTAGCACATGAACACTGAATCTTGGTGCTTGGCTGGAAACCTGGCACAGCAGTGATTACAATGTTCGTGAAGCTTGGAACTTTTTTTGGGCAGCCAAGCTTTCGAGATCAATGAAAAGGGAGCATTCTTCTATTGACTACTGATAAGCTCCAAGCTCACAGTTTCACCCTTCAATTCCTGCGTATCGCGCCTCCTCCCATGTCTTCACATCCCGCATCCCCGTCCACTCGTCCTTTTCGCCAAGTTTGCTTTGTTGACGACCAAAACTGTTGTCCTTACTTGCCAGGATAGGGATCCCCCATGAGATACACACAGGAACTGTCCGAAAGCCAGACCATGATTCTTTCCGGCTCCCAAGTCTTGAAGATTTCGATCTCCTCGAGCACGGGCCAGAGCTCTTCCTTCATCTGATCCGCCGTGTCGCACACCTTTCTGACTTGGATGGTGAAGAATTTGTTCTTGGACTCCACAAACGAGACGTTGCCCTCTCCGTACTGTTCCTTGAGCTTCTCCAGGTCGACAGTCTTGGGGTATTTTTTCCCCTCCTTCAGCTTGAAGTGGACGTCGATTGACTTGGTCTCGAGGGCGGTCTCGAGGGCGGCAGGCATTTTGGATGTAAAGATGGTTTGTGGTAATTGTTTGTGCGATGAAGTTGATGTTCTTTGTGTATGTATTCGATTGTTGTTGGGTTGAGATGAAAGATGTCTGGCGACCGTGTGTTCAAGGAGCTGAACGAGTTGAATGTTTGTGATGAATGGCGGAAGAAGGCGGAAGAATTCCCGCTGGGAGCAGTGATTCAGTCGCCAAGGAAGGAATGTGATGCGCAGGATGCAAGAGCTGCCAGTGGTACTGCCCGTACCATGGTGGTTCACAAGCTCAGGAGGGCGACTCCATTCGCAGCTTCCCGGAAGAGTCATTCATTGAGCCAGAACCACATCAACAGGAGTCAAGGACCAGTTCTGATCCCATAAGCTTGGTCGACCCAGGCCGCAAGATGCCTCAGTCCCGCCACAACTTGATAAGTTTCCACCACAGTAGAAGTACTGCCAAACTGATATTCCTTCCAAAGTATTGTCTTTTGGCCTTGACGCGTTGAGAGAACGAAAAGCCATCTATGCCCGTGCACAATGACCGCGGGGATAAGCCCCAAACGTGACAAGGCTTGGTCGACTTTTTCGGTCTGCTGCTCTATCGGCCATGCACCGTCCTGCGCCCGTAATATCGACGACCCGAGGAATGTCCATTGAGCGGCGTGCCAGATTTCAACCCGTAGCTCAGCTGCATCGGGGTTGTTCCCTGCTTTTGTCTCGATGCTCAATACCATCGGATGCGTCTGGAAGTCGCTGCGGTTGACAGGTCTGGTTGGGGTTGTGCGACAGAAATCCTCGTAGGACGTAGCTGTCTTGGTGTTTTGTTGCAGTCAGCGTAGACGCGAAAGTCAACCATCTTCGAGCCGGTTGGCCTTGACGACCGGTGCTTGTGTGGACGAGGCGCATAGCTGTAGAGGCGAATCAGTAAAGGATAAAGTCAAGACCGGCAGACGGGCGAATAAACGGGTTTCTTTCCTGGGAGTGATGTTGAAGAGTCCTCCTATTTTCTCTGCTGTGTCCCCGAATATTGCTTGTAGCAAACGAGAGTGGACCTCGTCGCTCCAGCCAGCCTCCTCATGCTTATAATTAATGCAATCCGTAGTCCAGTTGGAGACCAACTTGATCTCTCTAGCTGATGGAATAAGACCTGAAAGGTGGACAAAAGCTAGGCTCTCTCTGCCGGAATAAGCTCACAGCCACAAATCTCAACTGCAAATAACACTTCTAGCCCGAGTGGGCAAAAGCATCCGACTCTTTGAAGGCCAAGTCCCAGTCGTCCAAGTCATCTTGTGTTATCCCGTGGCTTTGTAGAATTTGCTCGCCCACGTCTTGCGGGAGCACGTCTTTGCAGTTACCAATGCGTCGCATGGTGCGCAAAAGAGAAGCCGCCTCTGGATTCAGAAGTGCTTCGAGATCATCGACGGTGAGCGCTTTCGTCTCGAGACCTCCCTTGTCAAGGCGGAGTTCCATGAATTGACTTTTTAACGGCGATATAGAGCGAGTGCTACTGGAAGCGCCGGCGCTGGGGCGCGACGGCGGCGCATTGAGATGCTCATTTGAGGTTTCGTGTTGACCCCAAGTGGTTTGCTCCCGATCTGCACGTGCGTGCAGCTGTTGCCTCTTCCTAGTAAGTGTTTCGGAGCCGTCGGTTTCTATACTCAGTATTGGTGATGATGATAGACGGCTTCTCTCCTGTGCTTGTTCTGGGTTGTTCCGCTCGTGTTTGCCGGCTGCTGATGCTGGCGTATCAATATCTTGCACCAGTTTGTGGGGAGAGACCTTGGGTAGATTTGCGATCCACGCGATTACCCTATCTTGTGTCATCATGATGCGTCTGCAGTCCTCGCTTCATTCTTGATTTTGACGTTCACTGTCGGATGTTTTTGTTTGGTTTGGTTTAGTGCTGTTGATGTTGAACTGCATTGTTGTGCGACCCCGGGAGTCATGCCTGAGGCAACAATATCTTTCCATCCACTCCGCGTCGCAACTCGATTCAACTGCCTATAGAGTATCCCATGTCGTGGCAGTGCATCATATGATCGCCAACCATGTTCGAAAACAGCTTCAAGAGCAAATGGTATATAGCAGCTCCTCGATAATCTATCGTCTACTGGTGTACTATAATGAGATAGGCTCGTTCAACATCGATCAATGCACCTGTGCCCAAAGCGATTCCCAGGAATCAACCCTGCGTTCCACTAACTTAGTATTTCAAGCCTCTGGCTTCTGTCCATAAAATACAGTCCTACATCAAAACTTAGGTCAGAATTTGTTTTAGATCTCCAAGAGGAAAGCTCAACTTACACATCAAGATAGGCATGCAGAGCTGGGTTCGTCAACTCTTTACGCATGTCAGCCAAGAACAGCTGAGCATCCTCGTATTTCCACTACATCCATTAGTACGTTTCCTATACCATGCGATATCTGCTGCAACTTACGCCCAGCATTTCGGTAAGACCACGAATCGAGAAACCTTCGAGGCCCTGAAGAAGAAAATGGCGGTTCCAAGCACCCCATTGCTTCAGAGTCTTATCCTTCGGCCAAGTCCCAATAGGAACCTTGATCCTTCGACCCGAAACATTGATGAATCCAGCATCGGAGATAGACTCTTGCATCTTATCATCCCAAAAGAAGGATTTGCCTGTCAGAGATTCAATCTTCTTAAAGACCTCTACCCACTTGTGCAGTGGCGACTCAGGCTTCAGGGTATCGTCATCACACTTTGAGTTGCCCCAGAGCTCGACGCTCTCTACCCAGCCGCCAGGTTTAGTGTGCCTTGGAAAGTCAAAATCAGTTCGTATTGCCTTCTGGAGGAAACGTACTTGAATGCTTTGCGGTAAAAGTCCGTCCAGTCGGGAAGACAGCCGATCATGGAACGGACGTGAATGAAGTCGAAGCTGTCATCAGGATAAGTCCATTCGTTCGTGATGTCGTCGACTTCAAATCTACAGTTGGGGGGTACGAAATTTGGCTGGATGGGAGAAAGATCGACGCCAAGAACATCAGCAGAAGGATGTTCATCAGCGAACTCGCTGATTTGGTTAGTCATGGTATCAGAGTCGTGCATTGTGTATGGGGACTCACATTGCCCAGATGCCAGTTCCGCATCCTATATCAAGGACTCTCTGCCTTTTGATTAAAAGATGTCAACTCGTTTTGGAGTATTGTTTACCTGAGGATTGTCGCCAATGGGTGCCTCGTACAGTGAATTTCCGAGAATGATTCTATATACCTCGTGCCTGTTCAAATATGTCAGAAGGTTCTCAGTGCTTGTCTTGCAGGTTGTTCTTACATGAGGTCTTCAGCCTCTTGTTGGCGATCATCATTGGGAGCCCTAATGCTGTAAGCCGAGTACGACATCAAAAATCGGTTGTGAGAGCTCACCAATAGGACCCATCTTGGTAAGCGTGGTATCGCCGTCCATTCTCCCACTTGAACGCCATAATCGACGACCGAAGTGACTCGGTATCCGTGATCCCGGTACTGTAATCATGTAAATATTTCCAAAAGATCCTAGCCTGATATTGACCCACGATTTGGAGTAAGAAGAATCCGAATCATCGTCCTATCTCACAGTATTCTCTGATGAGTCTCAAAATCCGCCAGAAATGTCGCGGGCTGATCATACAACTTCAATTGCCGCCTGCTCTTCAGCGACTTGGCCCACTGCAGCAGGGGACTCAGGACCCGGTGGTGACTTGGTAGGCGACCTAGACTTTTGCGACTTTGGAGACGACATTTCGTACAATATTCGCACCGGATATACTAAAAGTGTCAGATTGAGATTAAGATTGGCGCCGTCGAAAACTAAAAGAGGGATTAAAAAGCACGAACAGACCGCTCGTGTGTCCGACTGTCGGTTAATGAGGGGGTTTCCACGGTATCCCTGTCGAGGGCATTACGAACCAACGCATGCATGTGGTCTTGGGTTACATTCCGTGGCGGAAGTGTCAATCAACCGTTGGGTGCTAATCATGGGCATGGGGCTGCGGATCATGTCTAATGTCCAGTTGCGGAAGCTAAAATGTCAGATCATGTCCATTATGAGAAGAATTCTTGACTAGATATGTATTGGTGATGGCTTTGGGTTTAGTTCTGAGACATGCGTACAGAGAGGACCGCGGGCGCGAACTGCACGCCCTTGCATTGTGATTGCGATAGTGACAGGGTTCGCATACGAGAAAATTCGTTCACCCTGATGCATAAACAAGCCAACCAACCAATAACTTGGCAATCCTCGGCTTAGATGCCCCAGTATGGAAAATATATCCCGCCACATGTGCCAGAATACAACCACTTATCGGCCCGCATATGTGTCACTGTCAAGCTCGGAATTAGTTCTACGCGATCTATGGAACAGTTGAGAGCTGAACTAGTTTATCCAGATACTGTAATTTGTTGAGTGACTAGACTATACTATAAATGTCTACCATGTAGGTGGGATAAAAGATCTTCTCTCACCCGCCAAAGCTCCCAGCTTGAACGCCAACAGCCTACCAGCCGACTGCTCCCTTGAGTGACCCGGATCGATAGACATCCTCTTCGATGCATTCCTGTTACTCGATACCGACCTATTCCTTCTCAGATCCATCGCGCTCGAAGCCGAAATGAAGCTCTGTCGGGACGAAACAGACTCCCCACGTGACCGACGATTCAAACCCTCAAGCTTGAGCTTCAAAGCCATGCTAGTCTCATATGGTCGAGGTCGAGGCGTTGGGGCGAAGGATTCCGTGATAGATCCTGTAACAGAACTACCACTGAACGAACTGCGACGTGATTGGGCAGTTGTGCACGATGCTGAAGATGGGACACTCTCATCATCTGGAATGGACTTTAGCCGTTCCATGAGCGGTTGAGGATTGGCGACGACTAATTCGTCGGCTTCTTCGAAAGAGATGGAGCTGATTGAGGTGCATTTCGTCGGGACACTCAATCGAGAAGCTGAGCAAGCCATCATCTCATAACCGGCCATGATTCTCATCCGCGCAGTGAGCATCTGGTCTTTGCAGGCAAGCAACGCCTTGGGGTCAAGCTCAAGGGCTGTCTTCAGTTCCAGTGGCTTGAAACGGCTGGGGCTCGTGTCCAATGCGGTTTCGCTCTCGATTTTCTGGGGTGTTGACTTTTCGTTCATCGCGATGGCGTTTTGAAGATCATCCAGCTGCAGCTGATTTGGCAGGTTGCTCAGACGGCGAATCGCCTTTTCGTTCTTCTTCATGAAGCTTCCCATGCTTTCAACCGCCCCGATGTTCACTCTCGATGCAGATGAAGCGACCGCACCGTCCTTGGTGAGGGTACTGACTCTCTCGTGGTGAACATCGTTGACAGTGGCGGGTAAGACGGTTGTCGCTTGTGCTTCCACAGTGGAGGATGTAATCACATGTTTAATCTGTGAGAGGATATTGTCAAAGGTCGTCTTCTCCAAAGACTTAGTGTTGATGTAGTACGACTCAAATTGTCCGTTCATCGGGGTCTCACTGCTTCGTGATCGGGTCATTACAAAGAAGGTACCGTCCCGGATACATCGCCTGACAAAGGCCCATCGTGTTCGCGCAGGGTTATGCTCAAGCTCAGGCTGATACACCGAGAGGCGTGCCAGCTGGGTGTAGAACATCTCCAATCGGTGTGCCATTCTCTCCAGAGTTTGCAACAAGAAAGATGACAGAGCAGCCACTGGCGTCGAATCCGAGTTGGAACCATCGAAAGAATCGAGGACAGTCGCGATGCTCTCAAAAGCGTCCATGCCGTTACACGCCTCCTGCCGGAGATCTTCCAAGAGCTCAATGTCAAGCTGTACGCATTTGGCGGTAAAGTCGAGGACTCCCCGCTCTTGGAAGCGTAGCTCGGAAGATGGGTCACAGACAAAGTCTCCCAGAGCACTAATCTCTTTCGCGCTGCGAACTGCTTCGCTACCAGACTTGGCGCGGGCGATGGTACCCAAGATGTCTGGAAGTTTGGAGGCTGCGCCAGGTCCGCCGGAGTTGGCGAAATTGAATGACAGGCGCAGGACCAGTTCCTCCAACTTGGAGCCGAAAAGTGCTGCGAAACCACCTTGCAGCAAACGATTCTGGTAATCGTAGAAGGTTCGAATGGCAATCGTATTAGGAAGGCCTTCTCGGAGCCAGATGTTGCTGATACCGTTGGGATCATACGCTGAGGGAGAGTCAATTGACTCGCCCATGATATCGTTCATCTCAAACTGATGGGCGACAAGCGTTTCGACCGTGACCCTCAAGTAAGAAGCCCAAAGGTCATGAAGCGTTGAGACGTCGCTATCACGATAGTCAGGCTTGGGAGCCAGATGGCCAATGAAGTACCTCGTCAGAAGACTTGACACCTCAGGGTTGTTGGTGTGTGCCAAGTTGTCAAAGGACTTGGTGCAGTCAACGCCAGCATTGGACTTGATGATGAGAGTGCCACCAGGGTGCATGGGACAGAAATCGGTGACGTCGTAAACACTCCCGTGAACGGCGATCCACATTCGTGACTCTTGACGATGACCGGTATGCAGAGCGAGGCTAGAGAGAGATATGTTGGGGAGATTGCAGGGGAGGGCCTTGGGAGACATGAAGACGTCCAACATGAAGCGACGCTCGGCAAAAGCCTTGTTGATGATCAAGTCCACGGTCTCCATGGTTGCTGTGCGGTAGTTGTACATGGCCTTTCGAATACCGCTCATGACAGAGTCAAACACAGACACCGAGCCACAAACGTACAAGTGGCCACCAAGACCGCCTTGCTTCTTTGACATTACCATGTCGCAGATCGTGTTACCCTGCTCCACGATGAGGCTGTCGATGTATCGAGGAGGAGTCGGCTTCTCCACAAGATCCCTGGAGACACTGTCATACGCCAAACCATGACGATCCCTAGAGAACGCAAGATGGACCTCCATGAAGCCCATATTCACTAGTTTCCGCAGCTCAGCCTCGTAGCAGAACTTCTCACGAGACTGAACTCCCAGGTAGAGCAGATTGCGTCCACCCGACCGGCCTGATGTTGCTAGCCGATGCTGCCAGAAGCTGCGGAATGGAGCGATACCACTTCCTCCAGCGAAAAAGGCGCAGGGCACCATTTTGTCGATGGGAAGTTGGAAGGCAACCGGTCGAGAAACGCCAATGAGGACTTCGTACAAAAGGCTGTTCTCCGCGGACAAGGGACGAGGATTGAAGAAGCCACTTGCGACACCGGCTCTCGTGACCGTCTGTCCTTGGGAGAAGATGGGGGAGAGCTCGTATTCTGCACGGGAGATGGTCAGGTCGACCGTGCTGGGGAGCAGCTCGTTGCTGTGACTAGAGATGGAGTACGTTCGGGGGACTTCAAGCTGAACGAGTTCCGACAGCCAGCTCAAGTCTTCGAGGTTGAAAGCCCTGTTCCAGATGTGGCTTGGTGTATCAAGAACGGCCTTCTGGAGAAGGTCGCCCAGGGATCCACGGACAGGCCATTCTTCGGTTGCCAGTACTCGTAGGACAGTGTTGGACGAAGCGTGGAGTAGCTCGTGGACTTTCACAGTGAGTTCCTTGGTAATAGGGGCGAGATGACCGCGGCGGAGGATGTCGATGACTGTAAGTTGCCTGTGCGCAGTTCTCGTAACTGTAGAGAGGTGGTGTTCAAAGCGTGACCAAGTTCCTGTAGTGTCAACTGGCTCCCTAACGTGTTGGTCAAGACCCAGAGCAGCAACCATCTTCGCGCACTCCTCCCAACTGTTGAGAGGCATGACCGCAACACGATCACCAGGCGCAAACGTAATACCGGTATCCCGGATATCCAGAGTGACCATGGCGGTTGACCGACTTGCATCCTGATCAATCGAAGAGCAACTCGCAATCTTAGCCACATACCGACACTCCTCAAAAGTCCCCCTCATCGCATGCGGTTCCGTAGCTAGCTTGCCCCTAAAAGGCTCAAGGCGCTCCTTCATAGCATCCGAGAACTGACGGTGTGTCTCCTCCCAAGGCCTTGTTGCATCAGCAGCGCCGGAAAGACCGTTTGTCGCAGTTCGCCCTGTCTTGGCGGCGACTTCGAGTATACCGAAGACTTTGTAGCGATGAACGCCCATGAAGCCGCGCTCACCGGCGTAGGCTTCGACGATGCCTTCGAGAACACCCATTAGACGCGGGTCGCCTGATCGTTGGACGAATTCGGGGATGGAGTAGTGGTATTGGATTGCGGCGATGAAAGCGCGGTGGTTGGAGGGGAGCCATGCTCGAAGATGTAGGGCTTCGACGCCGAGGAAGGATGCGTGTCTGTGTCATGTTAGTATTGACAAGAGGAGTTCGGAGTTCATCCTACGTCTTGCGGCCCAAAAAGGCATCCATCACTAAATACGGAGGGAACTGTAAGCCTGAAGCGGCGGGGACTCGCTTGGACAAGGGCGATGAGAAGAGACCCCATCGAACCCATTTGTCGGCCGATACGTAGTTGTCGCCTGCGTTGGGGTTGGGCGAGATGCTGTGAAAGGCGTTTGGCATTCGCTCGAGGATTTCTTTCAGGCGGATCATCTCGTGGAGAAGACCCTCGATGTTGCCGGTCATGACGTGTTCTTGACAGGCGGCGATGGCATCGGGGCCATGTTGGAATGAGGCTGTTGGGAATGTCAGTTGACGAGTCGTAGTGGAGGATGAAGACTTACCAGAGGTATCGGCGCATCCTTTCAGAAAAGCGACTTCAGCCCTCTCTCCAAACATGGGCCATCGAAGATCGGTATTGTCGAAGCGTGCAAGATATGGCGTGTTTGACTTTACGTCTCTGATCTTGAGGTTGTAGGAAGCTTGGTCGGGAAACGAGAGGTGGGGCAGGGTTCTTCCCATTCTTCGCGAGACCTGATAGTACGGCAAAGCGATGCACAATGGGATACCCTCGAGTTCTTCACAAAGGTCGTCACCCATCGGGCATTGCGGCTTCGTTCTCGTTCCGTCCGTGACAGCCAATCCATCTTTTCCGTCGTGCTTATCCTCAAAGCGATAAATGGAACAAAGCATACCGAGCGCCACTACAGCACCCCAAAGAGCTTGATCAGGAATATTCTCCTCCGTCCCCTCAACAAGCGGCAATGCAGCGACAGCTTCTCGCACTCTTCCTCGTGCACAACATCCTGGCATGCGCTCACAGAGATCGGACCAAATGCGCCCAGGTGATCTTGCAAGCGCAGCGATGGGCTCTTCGTAGTCTGGTGGGCAGAAGCCGTGTTCGACGCTGAGGTAGCCATCGCGCCATCCAGTCTGTGGACCGATTTCTTGAGCGCGCTGGAGAACTTGTCGTGCTGGAGCGCCGAGGGCAATGGCGAGGAGATCGTGGTCGCTTGCGTTCATGGCATCGAGTTCTTGTTGGCTCTTGACGGAATCAACTTCTTCGCGGGAGGGGTAGTCGGCATAGAGGAGTTCATTGATCGTCTTTCGTTCTCTGTTCAATCGCTTGTCAGCTTTGTTGTGACCTACCCTGCTCACTGAACATCCTACCTTGCGCGAAGCCATTCTTCTGTGTCGATCCCCCGCGGAATCTACATGTTCAGTCAGTACCTCTCTTCAATATTGTTCGCCTTCACTCACGTCAAAAGCAGCATGAAGATCTCCAGGTTGCGCCGCCGCCGAAAACGCACAGCCTCGTCGCGTCTGCCCTGATTGCGAAGAAGCACCACCGACCGGACACTCTCCCCCCACGGACCCCGACACCGGACAAGACGAAATCGACATGACGAAATTAAAGCGATCGGCCAATTAATAAAAGCATAAATAAGGCCACCAGGGCAAAGAATGGAAATACACAAAACAAACGCACAAAAAGCCGCCAGGGCTGAACAAACAAAAAAAACGTACGACAATCGAACGACAAAAAAGCGAAGGATTTGGAAAGATCTCAGAGCGGAAATAAAGATTATCAAGATCGTGGTATCATATACGTATGAGATGTCTGGGGCAAAGTGGACGAGAGTCGAGACGTGTTTCAGGATGGTTGCACTAAGACTAGACGGAAACATGCCAAGCCACCCAACAGCTCCGCGGCGCAGTGTTGCAACTAGTATTAAGCTTAAATTGAGGGATGAGACGGTAGCTGTCCCATGACAAGACGCTGGTGCACCCGGGACCACGAGATTCCGTCTGAACCCAAGATCTTGGAAATTGCTGATTGCTCTCTTTACGGTGATATCAGTGTCGTAACACGCACTCTTTTCTTTTTAAAGTTTCACGATAATGAGCTTGAGGAGAGATCGATCGATGAGCTAGGAGAATTTACAACTCTAGATCTATGTTTGTCACCCTTGTAAAGTCTCGGTGTTGTAACCTTTGCGAGCCTCAATGCTCAGAATGGATGTTGGCAGAAAGCTACCGTTTATTCAGCCTCCTATAGAACTATTCCATACTGGTAAATAAAAACTCATAGAGCTCAAATTGTGCTTTTTTTTCGGTGTCGTGGTCTTTCAGCTTTTTATCGAGGCCGGAAGCACCAAGACATTCAACGCGAAATGGTGCTTGTTCATGATGCAGTCAAGTACGAGCCGACTAACACAAAAGGAAGCCGAAGAGCCACTCTAGCCTGTGCAACCGTGACAAAGCATTAACTTTCAAACAAGAGCCTTAATCTAGTTCCTCCGTTTGATTGTAACAACTCGGTATTATACTCCGACGCCAATTCATTTAGAAATGCAACGATTGAGGTTGACGCTTCTGGCGTTACCCTACATCCAATGCGTCGCCCGGCTAGCGGCCTGGACAAATGTTATTCCGCTCATCTCTCAACGCGTTGACGAGGGGAAGTTCCAAGACCACTTCACAGTGAGTGAGTGATGACCAGGACATGAACCAGGTCCAGCGAAATGTCCAATCAGCCGAGTCAGACGCCAACAACGAATAACCCTTCTCGTCGCCAAGCACTCAACATCAGTCTCATCATCGCATGAACAAGAGGCCATGGCTGACTTAGCTGGCTTGCGAGGCTTGTCGGAAAAGAAAGACGAAATGTGATGAGAAGAAACCCACTTGTGCTCGATGCATGCGCTTGGGTCTTGAGTGCATGTACATCGAGACTGTCGCAGCCAAGTAAGTATACTTGTCGCTGATTTGAAGAGACTCTTCGTTGAAAGTCAACATGAAGTACCTATCGATCGAGGAACTGACGGGTACCTTGAAACGCATGGGTGAGAAACTCGATGTCCTCACAGCTTTCGCTCGACATCAAGCGCCGATACCGGCATCTTGAAGACGATTAATGAACTCACCGGCGATTTTGCCCATGAGGTAGGGATCTTCGCCGTAGGCTTCGAAGTTGCGGCCGCCGAGTGTTGTTCGGGGAATACAAACCATAAAGATAAGCATCGGGTGATATTTAGCGGGTGGAGGATTATTACCCGTTGGTCCGAGCAGAACATCAACTACCTTGCTCTTAGCCTCGTGGATCAAAACGCTGCAAACATCTCTGATGACAGATAAATCCCAAGTCGCCGCCAGGGAAACCCTGCGGTAGAACCCTTGTTAGCTTCGGCAGCGCCGCATGGACAGAAGAAAATATTACCCGGTAGGCGCTGAAGCAGCGCTGACTCTGTCTGTGAAAATGCCCCCGCGGACGCCTACAGGTCCATCTGACGTCTTGATTCTGGAAACACCAAGGCGAGGAATTGCGTTGGTCCTCCATAGGTCTTTGCCTGTGAGCAGGAGGACTTTTTCTTCGAGGGTCATTTGCAAAGGCTTCATTTGCGCCCATGCTTTAGCCTCGTTTTTGACATTCCCGTTATTAAGGGGAGGTTGGGCTTTTACAAGGGCCATCGCTGGAAGATTGGTTCGTATAAGGGGGATAAAGAAAGTGGTGATGTTACTCGAATGACACGACTTTGGGTACCTGAAGTGCAATCCTGAGGGATCGTTCCTTGCTTTACAAAAGAAGAGAAATAGAAACATGATAAGTAGATTTAGAAGTAATGCCATACGTCTTCTGCTCCTCCACTTCTTCGGCCGTGTGAGGCAGCATCTTCTTGGGCCCGGGCGGAGTTGGTCCGGCTACCCCCGCCAACTTCAACGCAATGATCATCACGCTCGGATCTCGTTTCTAATTTCCTATCTACCCGATGTTACGTCTCAAACTGCCGGAACCGCCTCAGCGTGCCAACGACAGAGTTCAATAGCCTCATTAATTGCCCGGTTAGGACCGGCGTCAACTTTATTCCAGGCCGATATAAATTTTGAACAACATTATGAACGGCAAGATGGAGGCAGACATTCTCAGTACAATCAGCCTTGGTGTTAACAATCATGATTCGAGAACATCTTCAGGTTCAAGAGCGTCTTCAGGTTGACGAAAAGGTCCTTGGCCTTTCTCCCGAAAATCTTTCTCAAAACTCTTCATCACCTGAGACTCTAAGCGACATTCGAGTGCCTCTTGGTGTCGAGGCTCTCGAACCCTCATTCTCTCTTTCTGCCCATCTTCGCTCTGTCGAAGTCAACGTCTCAACAATACGAGATGAAGCAGACAAATTCCTGTCGCCATTCAGTTGGTCAGGTCGGAAGAAGGTCATCACTCTACTGGGACCCTTCATGGCATCGACCCTTGCGGCATACGCAGCTGGAGCCTACGCTCTAGCTTCAGAACCCCTTCGTGCGAAATGGAACACCAGTGACACACTCTTCAACATCGGAATATCTCTCTTTGTGGTCGGCTTTGCCTTTACTCCCATGATTCTCGCTCCCATCAGCGAAACGCACGGCCGATACTGGACCTTTGTTGGCTCTGGCGTCGTTTTCCTTCTCGGGACTTTGGGATGCGCTGTGACGGAAAGCTACGCCAACCGCATGGACAGAACAGTTCGGCTCACCTAAGGGCGCTCTTCTCGGTATTACCAGCGCTTCCTATCCTCTCGGCGCCATTATCTCAACTCCCTTTTCGGCTTACATCCCCGATAGATTTGGTCGTCGACTTTGCATCACCATTGGAAGCTTGATAATGGTAATTGGGGTCATTGTGCAATGCGCCAGCACGTATCGAAACGTTCATTGGAGGACGTATCATCGTTGGCTTCGACTGGCTCTGGCTGCTGCGCCAGTCCTCATCTCTGAGCTCGCTCATCCACGACATCGAGTCCTCCCTGGTTCGCTATATAATACGGGCTTGTATCTTGGCGCTCTTCTCGCCGGATGGGTAGCTTTTGGGAGTTATCGTATCCCTAGCGCGTGGGCATAGCGTCTTCCAACTCTTCTTCAAGCTGGGCCAGCCTGTATCCAAGTCTGTTTCGTATTCTTCCTTGACGAATCTCCGCGGTGGCTGGCATCTAAAGATCGAGGGGACGAGGCGTACAAGGTGTTGGTGAAGAATCATGGCGATGGTGACTGGGATAGCCCTCTTGTACAGGCTGAGTTTGGGACATGAACGAAACCTTGAAGGCTGAGCGTGAGATCGAAGGACAGGGCCTCGGGCTTTTCCTTACTACACCCGCCAACCGAAAGCGACTGGTTATCCTCATCATACACGCAGTGTTTGGCCAATGGTCTGGCAACGGCCTCGTATCATAATACCTCACCAAAATCTTGTCAAGTATCGGCATTTTAACCCAGCGCGAGCAGGCTATGCTGAACGGAGCCACAAGCACTGTCAATTATGCAACCGCTCTCTTCGCCGCTGTCTTATCCACCAAGGTTGGCCGTCGATCTATGTTCGTTGGAGGTGGCATCGCAATGTTTCTCTCCTTCTCAGCACTCACTGCGAGTATCGCGATATGCAACGAGACCGGCTCAAAGGCAGCAAGCAAATCCACACTGGCGTTCATCTTTATCTACTACACTTCATTCAACATCTGCCTCAACCCGCTTTTATTCTTTTATCTCACCGAGATTCTGCCCTCCAGGCTTCGAGCTATGGGACTGAGTATCCTGGTCTTCTCCACCAAAGCAGCTTCGTTCTTCGACCAATTCGTCAACCCTGTTGGTATGAATTCTCTGGGTTGGAAGTACTATCTTGTTTATGTTGGCTGGCTGTTAGTCGAGACTGCTGTCTTCTGGTGGCTTTACCCGGAGGGAAAGGCTACACCCCTGAAATGATTCAGGAAGCTTTTGGAGAAGACGTCAAGTTAGATGGGCCGGAAGAGAAGGGTAAGACGATGGAGGCGAATGATGAGGACAGTGTCCATATTGAGAAGGTGGCACAATCCACGGTCAATGTTGCGTGATGATTGTCAGGAGCTTAGGTTGGATAGCAACACGTGTTACAATGCATTTGTGTAACACATTTGTACAAGACTCCAGTCTCTGCGTTGACTGGCTGCTTATATATGGTTTCAAACTGCTGGTTTCAATTCATCATCTTTCCAAGTTAATAATAATACGTGATCACGAGAGCGAGCCTCAATAATGATACGCAATGAGACTTGAATAGGGTGTATACATATGCACGCCAATCAGCTCAAGAATACGATCAAAAGTCTGAGCTCCTCAAGTTCCAAATTTACGACAACTTCGACAACGCACGGAAGCTGAAGGACGAATTGTGGGATCTGCTGCGAAGGAGAAAATCTTGGAGGCGTGGGATGTTGAGAGGTTGTTTCTCATAACCAACAATGGAGAGGTTTTCGATGCTCTAGACGACAACGACTGCTCAAGGTTTACAAAATGCCTATTTTGGAGCAATTTCTCGATCGTCTGTTTCCCTCTACCGCGAGTCTTTCATCCATATAGACAGCTATGAGTAAGAGTTCAACTCCTTCAATCGAGGCACGAGGATACTTTCAAATGGGAAGAAACAATATTGTGTGCTGTGGGCGACAGAGTGAGACAAGTTGAACTCAAGAGATTATACTGAATTTGGACTTTCGAGAAGCTTTTACTGGGCAGTAACTTGAGATTTCACTGGCATTCAAATGAGAGACGTATGCCATCCGTGTAAGGAGAAGATTGTTGACATTAATTAAAACAAGAAATCAGAGACTCTTCTGATTCTCTGATGAACTCTCAGCCGCAATTCGAGGGAAAGTGAAGTGCTTCAATCAAAGACTGTGATGCTCATCTCTGTAGCCATGAATCAGTGTCTGCAATCCCTTTGTGCGAAGGGGGTTTCCCCTTGAACAGGCTGTCGATTCTTTGAATCATGGTGGCCTTGGGTGCGTCACTCTCCGTCTCACAAGTCCGTTCACTGTTCTTGCGCCAATGACATCCGTCAAATGAACAAACACTTCTAATGGCGCCTATATGAATACGATGCATCCCACGCTTGTGGGGGATTGTGAAATAATTTGGTAGTAACCTATTTAAGCCTGCATGAACACAGACCCTCGCATAACCGCTAATTAATCCTCGCACCAAGAAACACGGTGTTCACAATGCTACCCCCAGCGCCGCGCCTGCTTCAACTAGAAGCCCACTTCATGCCCTACCAATCAGATTCGAAGGTGCCGACAAACGGTACTTTCGTTAAGGCTTGTGGACCACTCTCCAAGCAAGTATATGACGCCAACACCGGGTTGCTCACATTCACACTTTACTTCACTGTCAATTTACCTATGGTATCCCCGCGAGCGACAAAGGAGAAACTTTGGGAGGTGCTCAAGAGGATGGGCGTTTTTGACGGCTGGTATTACTATCGAATCTTCGTCGTTGACGACCGTCTCGTGTCACATGAACAGTTTCTCTTGTGAGGCCTAGGCCGGGGTCTAACCCAGAACAAACTTCAACATTGGGCTTTATATGGTTCCCATGATGAAAAGATGTGTGAGCCCCGTACAGGTACTTGTTGTTAAAAGGAGTAATATTTCATCCGTTTCGCAGGGATAAGGCTGCGTCAGCATCAGAACTGTCTGGTTCACAAACCTATTCAACCATTCCGCAGCTCATATTAACATACACTGAGGGCCTCACTATGACTCCCACCACTTGAATCACTTGTCTTGGAGTGACAGTGAAGCAACTTATTGACACCTGTTCCACGACAAAACACCGCCATTATAGGTATATGAGTACCTTTTGTCTCCCAGGTGCTGAGGTAAAGTTGACACAGACCTCACACAAACTCATTCAACCGCACGTGAACACAATCCACCACCCAAGCAACTTTACTAATTATCACAAAGCAACACATACCTGCGATGTCTGAGATATCACCAAACTTAGTTCTAATGGACTTCTGGTTCACGCGCAAAATACTGGTCCCTATGATACCAGATCTGATTCTTCTTCAAAGAGCTTGTGAAGGACAGAGTTGTGCCATGATGAGCCCCGGCGACGGGATACTTATAGTCAGGGTCGAATTCGATGATCCCTGTCGTGTAGACTCCCCCAACGCGGAGAAAGAGGCCGTTTTGGCATATCTTCATAGTTCTAACTTCTTCGAGAGCTGGGAGTTCAATTGTTTGTACATCCTGGTTGGGGATGGGACACTTCATCGGCAATTCTTCATATAACACAAGAACCTTGTCTAAGGAGACATAGACTTCGGTATCTTTGTTACTATATTGATGGTAGAAGAGGGGTGCTATCAGCGAACAGCGATCGCGGAGCAGACCGCTATACACCATGGATTGGGATCCATAGTCATTAAAATTGAAAGGAAGGTCGAAATCTTTATTGCCTATGTCCGTTTGACTTCTGTCACAATGTGATCAACTTTATGCCTTCTTCATACATACAGTCTAGGGGTAAATGTATAGTTCAGCACCAGGTGTTGTAAGGGACAAGCCTCTGAGTACCTTGCACGACGCTTACAAGCCCTTCACTCCAACTTTAAGTAGCCAGGGATCCGAGTCAATCTGCTTCCTGATATCTCCAGATGCCAGGTCATTTACGTCCCATGTAGACCATACGAAACGACCATGAAGGAATTCCGCCTCTGGGGAAGAAGCCCATACAGCGAAGCCACCAGGGATATTCTCTGAGAAATGTCAGCCATTGGTACAGAGTGCAAAGGCGACGGCTCATCATACCATCTGTCCAAGGTAGAGTGTCCTCGGTATATCCGGCCTTCTTTGCTGCTTCTGTGAACACAATCGATGGGTGAAATGAGACGATACGCATATCGGACTCTGGCGTATCGCGAGCGATCTGTTGCATGACGGTTGCGAAGGAGTTCTTGGTCAGTTGGTATCCAGGCATTTGAGGCGCGCTGTCCCAGCGATGGATATCTTGAGTCGACACCGACACAACGAACTAGATTGGCAAGTCAGTCAAATATTCTGAGCAAGCGGTGGGGACTAACCTTTTGTTTGGTATGTCCCGGCTGTTTGTAGAATCTCTCAACGAGGTATAAAGGAGCACGGACGTTGTTCTCAAAGTCCTGCCAGAGTCTATCCGCACCTTGCTCTAGGATTGGCTTAAGCTCTGGCTGGCCAACAGCATTAACTATGAGAACATCAATTAAAGTCTTTTCCTTCTCCAACTCATCCCAGAGTTGTTTGGCTTGGTCTCTAATGAACAGATCACAAATACGCCAGGTGACCTTGGTGCCGGGGTAAGCCTCTTTTAGCTTTGAAGCGGACTTTTCGGCAACATCGCTACGGCGACCTAGGATAATGACGGCCGATGCACCCGCAATGCAATAATTCCGTGCAATTGCATGGCCAATGCCTGTAGAACCGCCGCAGACGAGGACGGTTCGACCGGCTTGGGACAGCTCAGGTCGTTGAGGTGAGATTGCCGGGTATGGTTTGGCATGGTTTCGCTGCTTTAAGTCAGTTTGAAGGTGAATTATAAAGATAGAAGATAAGTCATACGATGGTAACACCATTAATTGTTGCGGTGGGTGAGTTCATTGTGTATAAGTATATCCTCAATAACTTCCGATGGGACCTGAACCACGCGAGTTTGGAGAATACCAAACTCTTAGTGATGTTTGCTTGGCTATATATAGGTCTCTTACTTTATGGAGCCGACGATTAGTTAACGGTGTATTTGCCCTGAAAGGGTATTGTCAGCGCGTGGGATTTGATACCTCGTCGATTTCCCTACTAGCGCTTACGGCAGAAGGAACACGTTAGTCTATTGCGCCTCAGGGAGCAGGAAAACATCAGGCCTTGATATGGGGAGTCAAAATGAACTTTGGAAAGGGTCCTAAAGATATTCTAAACTTATCCTAAACTATACCAAGTTACCTAAGTCTTTTTGTCACTTACAATCAAGGGCCTGGGTTTCTTTCTTGTCCTAGATTGCTTACAAAACATAAACCGCGTTTTCTTATTCATTCCGAAGGAGCCGGAACTCATCCATAAGCAGAGTAGCCTGGTAAGTAGCTGTATTATAATATCGAATCGGCGACAGAGTTCAAAGGATGCGTAGTGGAGTCATCAACGTTGACACGGAATTCCGATTCAACAAAAACCGTACTTGAAATCCGCCCAGTGGGATCTGTCATCAATATCCGTGACACGCCGGATATATGCCACGTCACCAGCAATTGGCTCAATACCATTGAGCTATAAACGCTAGAGTACCTAGAAGTAGTAGTGAGACACTATTTTGTACCCCTGTGGGAGATACTGCCAACGTCAGAGAATATTAGTCAATTATTCAGGGATCAATTATAAACGAGTATTTGGATAGCCTTCTGTCGCGAATAGGGCTTGCGTGTTGTCATTTAACCACAAGAGAGAATGAGTACGAGGCTGAAACGCTGGTGTATGGACTCTCCTTGCTGTTACTTGACGGATGGCATTGTGAGTGTATCTAAGAAGTTGAATGATCACTTAGAATGAAATAGCGGCAGCGCTGAATCACGAAGATTCAAGGGGTATAAAAGCCTCAGTCTTACCACGACTCGCAACTTCAACTTAAAATTACACAAATATCTAAAGAATATCTCAACCATGAAGCATGTAACTTTATTTGCAGCCGACGATGACTAAAATCACTTATACCAAGATGGTTGTTGTTTTTAAGCAAAAGGTCGATTCGGAAGTCTGGACAAATCCCACTCCCGAGGCTTTGATCAAGGAATGTCTTGACCCTTACATGAGACCTTGTACCGACCACGCTACAAAGACCATCAGGTTTGCTTATGAGAAAGAGAATGATAGCGCATTGATGAAGACCGATATGTGGCCAACGTTCGGTAGGCCGCAGATGTTCAATGATTGGGAGGTTTCTGACATAACTGCTTTTCGCAAGAATGGCAAGACCGAGACCCTCAGCGCTTGAGGGTAAGATGTTTTTGTGTTGGCATCACAAGGAAGTCCGGCTTGGAAGATCAGTAGAGACGAAAAGCCAAACTGCAAAGGTTGATGCGCTTGTTCAAAGATCTCAATCTCTCAGGTAGGAGCAGGTAAGAATAGAGTTCATAGTGTTTCGAACAGATTGTTTAATATAAAGAACATCAACCAATCAGTTCGGATTGTTCGGGATCCGTCGTTCTACGAGCTCCTTCACAGTGGAATGTTCATGTAACAGTTAAGAATGGCAATTGGAAAAAGGCGATGCACAGTAGAACAAGCAATGATTTACGTTCTAACATCAATCATATTTAATACACACTATTTGCCGCATTGAAACTTCTTCTTCATCTACACTATTCCATTACGAAGAGTGCTTGCAACTTACTTCCTCAACACCTGCATCCTACTAACAGTTCACACTTCTAGGTCCATTTCAAGATGTCTGAGATGATTCTGCAAGCTACTTTTGCGCAAAAGCCGCGCCACTCGCCTGATCTTCTGGGTGACGCTGATCGACTCCAATCCGCCTGCGGTAAGGAGTGTCAGGTTGATATCATTGCTAACAACCTTCGAGTGACGGTAAGTACAGATTGTAAGGACAAGGATGTTGTTATGACGGGTCTGACAATCAAGATGGAGCAGGAAAATCTCTTCAAGGACTGGGAGCTTGTGCCTGGATGGACTTGGAAGCCTGAGAAAAAGGAGCACTGTTGTAATATTCTTTGACGGTAAGCTTCACATTGCTATGAAGGAGTGATATTTAAATAAGTAAGGTAAGTAAGGAGACTTGATAAAAGAAATAGAGGAGAATGAGAAAGTACAACCAGTAAAATGCTAGTGCCCCAATGCCATGTGCTTCCTGCGTAGAACGATTTACTTAACGCCAACTTTTCTGTACACTTGCCGGCTTACCAAGATAGATCATTCAAACTTCGCATGGTTAAGTGCAAAAGGCTCTGGTAATAATAATAAGAACAGTGTTATCGCCACCACTGAAGGGTATCAGTCCAGAACATAATATCGGGGTATGTTCGTGTACTAAGCTGACAGTGCTTAAACACGGGGGGCGAGCATCAATTGAAATGCTCCCTGGTGTGTTCCTGCTAGCCTAAATCTAAATGTCTGCGTTCAGGCAGCCTCCCTGGTATTTTGTTAGCCTGCCTCAATCTACTGGTCAGAAGACAGAGTGATCTTGAGCCATGCCGTGAATAATGAAGGCTGTTTGTAAGTCTCCTATCAGAAATATTTCATTTCCACCAAGGCTTGGTTTATATGTTATGTCTGCGCCAAAAACATCAGTTAAGGTGGCTGATTCTGGCCTGGCTTATCACACACCGCTTGACACAATCTTTCAAACCCACATGCTCCACAGAATACACAGCACTATCGCAAGTTCCGTGTCCTGTGGCTGGCTGAATGTGAGATAACAAGCCCAGTCAAATTCCGTCCCATTGAGACTTTACATATTCTATAAAGTTTGACGGGATCTAACACTAGCAGCTGTTGGAGAATGTTCACACTGGTCTGTTTATTAATAAGACCTTGATAAGTGCCAGGACCACGGATCGTTTTGGGACATTTATAAAAGCGCTGTTGCCCGTTCTGCTTCCCATGATCCTAAAATAAATAATCGCCGCACAACTACAGCAATCCTCAACTACCATAAAGCCTCTAAGATGGTTCACAGAATCACCTTCTAAGTTGGCAACCAAACTCCCTACTGCCTCAAACCGAACGGCCAGTATGCTTACTGGGGCGAGACCGTCTCTGGACCAGACACAGTAAGTTGTTTACCATTTCAGTAGTTTTTGAACCTCCAAATTGCAACTAAGCATTTTCACCATGATAGATCCAGCCCTACAGCACTGGCTCAGGAGGTGTGTTTCAAGCCTCATCAGTCCCTGGTAGGCTCTGCTGGAATCAGCGGCTACACAATTGCCAATCCTGCTATCTGGTTTGGATTTCTCGGCAGTGACCCCGACTTCAGCACCGAAGACAACAAGGCTTGCGTCGCCATGTCTACCACACATCTCACCATTACCAAGGATACCTACAGCCATATGTATTCTACCAATGTAACTAGATTGACCCAGCCCGTTCCCAGGGGGAAACTCGATGTAAGACTCTTACATCCTAGCAGTAAGAGACTAATTCGGATTATTAGCTCACTTGCAGCATTGGCAGCGCTGATGATTGTGTTGCCACCTTCACGCTGACCTTTAATGGGGGCACTGTTGTTACTGGTGAGGCTCTCGGATCTGACGTACTTGAGGAGAAGTAGGACTGGAGTGACGAGAGGGCTAGAATGTCTGGGTCATGTAGCTTCTATGGTACCACTTTGTGCTTACTTTGAGCACGGTATGTATTCTGGCTGGAGAACGACAGACACATGTGCCTTTATACATGGACCAGAAATGAAGACCACAATGCAGACCAACGATAAAAGGCACCTCGGGTTACCGGTGGTGCCAGTGCTATGGAGCAACTAGCGGGGAGTCAACCGGGATAGAATCTCCGAGTCTTCGTAGGGAAGGAGAGTTTATTGGAGTAATGGGAGCCATGTTTCAACTCAATCTTCAAGCCGGTTTCTATTGAGACACCAAGCGGGTCTAGAGTATCAACCACAGCGTGGAGACCTATCTGCGGAGGACTACGAGAAAGCATGAGCTGAATGGCTATATCTAAGGAATGACTTCCTCTGCAACACCAACTGAACACATATCTGTCGTATGCCTTTTGTCCGTTCCAAGGCCATCATGATGTCAATCCCCAGCATTAGTCCAAACCTTCTCAATGCCAAGTTCCAAGCCTTGAATTCCACGAATTCAAAATTCCTCCTCAATCCTGCTTTTTCAGCCGTCTTAGCCGGAAACTATGCATATAAACAATACGCCATCTTGATCTCGATAATCTGAAACGGTGACGATGGAAATGACGTGGGTGTAGTTCGAGCTAGCTCAGTAGCTCGTGGACCAAGACGTTGGTGGATGAGGTCTAGGCCGGAAATAGGCTGGTGGCTGAGACAGCCCTGATGTCACGACGCGGAGAAATCATCATGAGCGCATCAGCCATGACGCACTAGAGTTCAGCCCTGGATTTCTTGTAAGGAGCTGAAGAGATAAAGGGCGGTGCTGGCTCCATGGGTGGCTTGTGTTCCCTTGATCTTATCGTTTATGACTGAATCAATTGAAACAGATATTATCATAATTATAGTAATCGGATAACCGATAGTCAATATGAGTGGACTCCGAGACAATTTCCAGCCAGTTCTGGCCGAGGATGCCCCAAGGTCGCAGAGCAATGTCGAACGTCGAGATTCAGGGCCATTGAAGGATATTATTGGTAAGGCAATGTCAATTAATTGGAGAAATCTCATTATTCTGACTCTCGCGTCACAGCTCAACAGGACAGTCTTTACAAGTACATCAGTGTATGTCTCTTTTCAACCGTTGTTGTGGCTGGTGGCTGACCTTGTCCAGTGGGAGGATCCCGCGCGAACTATTGGATCTTACTTTGCCGCACTCGGCTTCATGCTGGCAGTCCATCATATGCATCTTACCCAGCTGACTCTAAAAACCATGGCAATTGGCCTTGGAGGTACAGTCTACTCTCGCTTCTCGCTACCCATGATACTAATAATTGCGTTCAGTTATGTCCATGGCCGAGTTCGCTGGTCGTTCCTTCGGCCCTAATAACTTCGTCTCTCGCATGCGACCCAGACAGTACAAGACAGTTCCCGAATCCACTCTTAACGCTACTCTCAAGGATATCCACGACTTTATTCAGTATGCTGTCGTCCAGGCTCAAAAGATCATCTTTGCCGAAGACCTGGAGAAGACATTTGGGGCGTTCGCTTTCACAGGTTCTCTGTACTTCCTGATCCAGTTCATGACACCTTTCGGCATTGCTATCCTTGGACTGACCACCATCTACATCATTCCACTCGTTACCTCCCCTCGAGGACGTGGCATCGCCAGAGATGGCATGGCTCGTGCTCAAGAAATCAGTAACGCAGCTGTTGACCAAGCCAGCTCTATTGCCCAAGACCCAAAGGGCACCATGGCCAACATTTCTTCCATGGCGCAAGATACCGCTGGTAACTTGAGGCAACGCGCTGTCAACATGGTTCCTGGTTCAAAGAACACTGAGAACCGATCTGATGTCACCTCAACTGTTCCCCACAGCTCTTCTGGACCCACTCAGGCCAGAGACATTTCCTCCAAGTTCCCTCAAGATAACTCCAAGTCCTCTGAGCAGTCTAAGCACCTCGCATTCATGGGCTCTCGCGGTGCTTCTGGTAGCTTCGACCGATCACCAATCAAGACTGTTCACGTCGACCCCCACCTGTCCAACGATTTCTCCCAGAGCGGCTTTGACAGCTCTTCTTCCCAATCCAAGGACATTCCTTCTACCTACTCCCATAGCACCACTGATGATTTCCCCTCCAACACGCAACCCGCTCTCGGCAAGTCCAAGGACAATACTCCTAGTTTCTCCCACGGCGCAACTGGAAGTCTTCCTTCTTACGGACAAGCTACCTTCAACAAGCCTCAAGATGTCACTCCCAGCTACATGTCCAGCAAGGCAAAGGAAGCTACCTCCGGCTATTCCTCCAGCCGCCCTGACGACAAGTCCTCCACCTTTAGTTCCAGCATGAACAAGGACATGTCTTCAGGTTTTTCCCATGGCACTACCGGTGACTTCTCACCCTCAAGCAATACCAGCTCCAACTTCCCCCCTAGCAAGGAACAGGAAATGCCCGACTACGCTCAACACCGAAAGTCACTCAACTACTCCAAGTTCCCTCACGTCAGCAACGATGATTCCGGCATGCAGTCCGGTTCAAACAAGCAGTCTGGTTCTACTACCCTGTTTGGCAACCAGGCTTATGCTGGAAAGAAGCCTTCCATTGATGAGACCAACTACTCTCTCCAGAACAGAACAGACATGACTTCTGACTATCAGCACTTTGTTCCTCGCGAGGCTCCCAACCGTGGAATGCTTAGCTCTCATGCCGATACCTCCATGGGTAAGATGCCTCTTGGTGAGCTAATCGACGAGAAGGAACAGGCTGGGGATAAGGCTCCGCCCATCTCCGCTGGTGGTCTTAACGCCATGAAGTAGAGCTTTTCCCTTTGAGACAAATACATGATCTCACAATATTTCTGTATTGTTCAGTTCGTGGTCACGTTACCAGCCCTCTGAACGAGAGATATCGGGGAGATACAGCTTCCCCTAGGGAGTGTTCGTATAACTCGTTCAGAGCCTGGCCAATGTGATTGCAGTTGAACATGATTTGGATTTTGGGCAGGTCTGGCGCATTAGTAAAACACGAAAGCCGCCTCACTATCATTGGCATGCTTTATGAATGGAAGACTGTCACCATGTAACATTATAGATGATATTAGTTTATGATATTAACGACTTCATTGATTCCAAGTCTTCTGGCATCCCTTTCCGTGTGTTCTGTAGAGGCTTCTTAGGCTGAGTTTTAGACTCTGTGACAGGCCGCCTGTTAGCCTTGGTTGACGAACGACGACTGGTATACATCCGGGACCCTGCAAAAGACCTTAATACTGCCTAAAATAAAGAGTTCCCGAGGAAAATGAGATCTAATCAGAGTAGCTACTTACAAGTAAGTCAAAACGAACGTCGCAGTTGCACAATCTGCATGGCCAATATTTGAAGTAAGCTACATCAAAATCAGTCGCCCGTCAAGATCTCGCTGGCGGATGCTCACTTTAAGGGTCCTCCCTTCGAATTCCATGCTGGCGTGACGGGGTTCATTATAATAATGGTGATTATAAGCATCCTGGTTGATACCCTGGTCGAAGGAAGCAAACGAGACGCATGCCCAGTTGTCGCGAACGCTCAGGTACGGGTTACTCGCAAGAAGACGAATGTAAACAGTGGCGCCATTCTTGCTGGTAAATGAATATCCGACTATTCCTGCGGAGCCGACGAACGGTGATTGCGAAGACATTACATGGCCGCCGTCTCCTTTCTGGAAAGGTTTGACCTTGATGCCTTTTAGCATGGAGGTTCGGGGTTTTTTGGTAGGAAAGCTTACTGATGTTGGGCCTGCGGCAAAGTCGCCCCAGTCACTGAATGTTGTTGGGTTTGGGACTAGGGTGAACGGTGTTTGGTTATCGACCGAGAATAAGATCTGGTTTTTGGTCATTTTGACAGCTGCGTTGAAGGGACAGCTAAGTTATTTTTTGAGAATGTTCCCGGCCTATGAAGAATGAAGCTATCGCGAGATCGCGAGCAAACAGAAGGGTATATATAGCACATCCCATCGCTCTATCGGCTACCGAAAATAAACTAAACCATTGAGCCCGTAGCGCCGTAGTTCCAAATGGGAGCGGTATGACCCCTGTCAGCAAAACGCCAGTGCAGGAACGCCTTGTGAGGCTATTGATGACGCTAGACTCCTCCACCAACCATTTGAGATCTCCCGGCACACCTTGCAGTACGGTTGACTACTCAGAAGCAATCATTCAAGCCACCCTGCGAAATCCCAATAGTAGTTATCTGGAAGCGTTTCAGCTGCTTGCGTGCTACTGACAAATGCTACCTTGAATTGATCAAATTGAGACAAGCGAACACCACCATTGATTAGAGTAGGCAGATTTCCGTGGCAGGACACGGCTATCACGGCACTTTTTTTAAGCTTGACGACGTTAGCGATGTTGGATAATCGGAGAATGGGTCAAGTTTATCTTCGACTTTAATTGTATTTGGCAACAAAAATCGATCATGTTGTGCGCGCGTGTCCGGGCATCGGTGGACTGAAGTTCTCGGTGAGCCGATTGCATCTAACATCACCATCAACCTACAGCGTCTGGACGGTTAAAACAGTCGCAAGCCTATCATCAATTAATTAACCTGGCAGCATGTTTCCAAGTTCAATGAGTAATTGCGGATACTGTTCATATCACTTCTTCGTCATTATTGTCCTTCGATCGGATAACCGGAAGTCTGATATACGTCATGAATATGGATCAATCAGTTTATAAGTGGATACAGCCTCATTACCCAGGAGCCGTATCTTTGCACCTTTAATCCATAAGATAGTTCTTGACAAAGATTCACGAAGCCTCACAATGTCAGATCCCAGGTCACCGCATCTCAAGAAGCGCGATACCCCTCCATGGGGCTTATACCAACGCGAGAACTTTTGGAAACTCAATGACGGAGAGGTTCCACCATTTAACACGCGTATGGCCGTCCTGATCATTTTCTGATACGGCTAGGTTGACAATGCTAGATCCTGATAAGCTTGAAGAACTCGCTAAGAAGAAGCTCACTGAAAATGGCTGGCTCTACGCATCTTCCAACGCAGGCCTTTCAGATACACATGTCGCGAACCGCCAAGCTTTCTTCCAACACAAGATCGTCCCTCGTCAGCTTGTAGACACCAATGAACGATCTACTAGAACTACCATCTTCGGCCATGAGGTCTCTGCACCGTTTGGAATTGCTCCTATTGGAATCAACAAGATTTATCACCCACAGGGCGAGCTTCCTGTTGCTCAGGTCGCTGGTGAGCTTGGTATTCCTTACAGTCTCTCAACTGCTGGCTCGTGTCCGATTGAAGACGTCGCTGAAGCAAATGATGCTGGTCGAAAGATTGCACAGAACAGTGAAGAAAGTCATCGCATCCCTGAGGGTCCCCGCTTCTTCCAGCTCTACATGCCACATGATGACGAGCTCACCTTATCACTACTGAAGCGAGCTCATGAATCAGGGTTCTCTGCATGTATCTTAACAACAGACACCTGGCAACTTGGATGGCGACATGACGACGTCGCGACGTCCAACTACGCTTTCTACCGAGGCATCGGCGCCGACTTGGGCCTCTCAGATCCCGTCTTCCAGAAACGCTTAGCCGAACATGGCATCGATCCGAAGAAGCAGCCCGCTGAAGCCGGGGCATTCTGGATCGATAATGTCTGGCACGGTCGTGCATGGTCTTGGGAAAAGGCAGTCTGGGCACGAGAGAAATGGCAAGAGATCAGCGGCGGAAAGCCATTTTTGATCAAGGGCATTCAGCACGTCGATGACGCTGAGATGGCAGCTGATCTTGGTTTCGAGGGTATCGTTGTCAGCAATCACGCTGGCCGACAAGTTGATGGGGCCATCGGAAGTCTTGATGCTCTAGGGCAGATCGCTGACAGGGTTGGGGATCGTATCGTTGTGACATTCGATAGCGGTGTTAGAGGAGCAGCTGATATTGTCAAGGCTCTTGCTCTGGGTGCCAGGTTTGTCTTTATAGGTAGACTTTGGATCTGGGGACTTAGTATCATGGGCGAGCATGGAGTTAGGCACGTGATGAAGGGGCTGCTAGCTGATCTGGATATTCTTATGAACGTCATGGGGTTGAACAAGGTTGAGGATATTGATAAGAGTTTTATACAATCTCAGCCTATAAGCTGGAAGAGCAAGCTATAAGCCATGGACACGAACACAGGAGAAGAAGAGATAAAAGGGTTCAGTTCACTTTCAATAGCGAATACAAAAGTTTTCTATCCTGACATGGCGATTATGCTCCAGGAAGCTTGCAGCGCCAACTATCGGCCTTGGTGGTGTTTCCAGATCCATCCCATTTACTCTCATAAGGGTACGGACAATATTCTGGAAGTTGTTAGCTTTCCGTCAAAGAAGCGTGTGGAGAAACTCACTTCTTTGTGCTGATACTTTGCCTGGAGTCTCACTGCTGCCAAACTTGGCGCCAACTACAGCCTCAGGTTCTTGGCCCTCCTCCACCCACTTCGTCAAAGCCAGCAGCACATTCTCTTCAGCTGTCAGTCTATCCTTCTTCAGCGGATACACCTGGCCGATATCGAATGCGCCAGGACCTCCAGAGCAGTGATACATCCCAGGAATGAAGAAGAGTCTGTAGAAGGAGTGCATGTCATCTAGCGTGACGTTGAGGTTGGCTTGTACCTTGGCGTAGTACTCAGCGGGCAGCTTGGGTGTAATAGTCTGGTCCGCTTGACCGTGGTAGGATATTATCTTTCCTCCTTTGGCGTGGAACTTTTGAAGTTCACCTCCCGCGGCGTTGACGCCTCCTGGGTTGAGTTTGATGGCAAAGTCCATGTCTTTCACGGTGAAGTTGTGAGGTGTCCAGGTTGAATCGTTGTAGACCGCACCGCGCCAGAAGTCCTAGGATATTATTTTAGCTCTTATTTTACATCCATGTACTCTATACATACCTGTAAGACTTTGTAGTTCAGCTCAGCGGTCCCGTTGACCTGGTTTGCGGAGAAAACGCTTGTGTCGGCACCCAATGCAAAGCCAGGGTACACAATATTGCCCTCGGAGTCTGCCAAAGGTTCATACGCAGCTCTGACAGATGCTACTTGCTTAGGCTTCAGACAGAGCGCGCTGTTGAGTAGTCCAGTGCCACAGGCCATGATCACAGGATCGAAGGCGTGTGCGGCCGGGTTGTCGATGATACCATCCTCAACGCCATCCAGAGGGTCAAGCAGCTCAATTTGTTTTGCCACAATCGCTTTCCACTGTTCTGGTCGAACATATGATTCGGACGTCAGATCAGGCCATCCGATTCGTTGGGCCAATATGCCTTTTGATGCCACAATGTGAAGCCAGTCGATGCCTGGTGCTCCAGCGAGAATTCCATCAAAGTCATCGGGGTAGAGCTGAGCATTCTGCAGACCTTGACGCCCGCCAGTGCTGCAGCCTTGATAATAGCTCTTAAATACCCTTATGCCGTAATACTGCTTCACGATTTGCTTGGCGACTACGGCTTCAATGTGGATCCCTCGATGGCCAAAGTCGTTGATGACTTCTGGATGGTTTAGGAAGAAGTCGAAGCCTTGCTCGCCATCGTGGCCCGTGTTCGTACCAAAGCTGGCAAAACCAAGTTTTGCACCGTTCTGCACGGACGGGAAGTCAATGCATCCCCCAATACCGCCTGTACCCGTGGCTAGTAGACGTTTGTTCCAGTCATCTGGTAGCCATGCCTCGATGCGGACTGAGCTGGAGTCGCTTGTTGAAACGTTTACAACGATCCTGCAGAGGTCTGCTGTTATGTTGGCTCCAAAGTTTGGACCTCCGCAGGATGCTACTGTGTTTGGAAGGGGTATGGCATCGCCTGCAACGTGGTGCTGGGTCGAGGCGATGGTCCCGTTGGGGACATGAAGGCTTTCGGCTGAGCATTTTGAATGGGGCTTCGCAATTACTGGAGATACAGCTACTGCCGCCAGATACAACAGCTTCTTATACATTGACAAAACCATCGTATTCAAGATTGCCCGAGCAAAGGTTCAAATCATCCTCGTGTTTAGAGTGCCTGTACCGAATATCACAACATATTTATACAGATCATCGGCTAATCACAAGAGGGGTCGGCAAACAAGAATGCTAACAAGACGATGACGTTCTAGTCAATTCCTCATTCTGGCAGATTATAATGAAGATCCGCTGGGGAAAAGCAGCAATGTAACCTCCGCATTTCGGTTTCGGCGTCCGTGGCCGACGATGCAAGCCATCGCCAGCTTTACCGTTACCTTTGGTCAAATGAGTAATTCTTCAGATCTGGACCGAAAAAGCATTCCGACAGCCTGAATATAGTGGTGTTGACTGATTCATTGAGGCGTCAGTTCGGCATTGCCCATGCGAAGGCACTTTGGTTTCAGTCCCCGCGTTTTCCAGAACACGAAGCTTACAGCAATTCAGGACATTCATTTTCCTTGCAGCCTCGCGAACGACAATTGAAAAGGCTTTGACTTGGGCGATATTCATAAAAGCCTTCACGCTTTTCCAGTACTGCATTAATTTGTTTTGTCACGAAGGATTGGCGTCAGTGATGGATACTGAACTGATGACGTAACCAGCTCTGTGATATCATGCATTGGTGAAAAGCAATGGCTGCTGCTTCTACTTCTCGCAACTCATCACTCCCTAGCTTCGGAATTGACCATTATCAACAACATGGTTCGTGTGTTTATCACCGGGTCGACTGACGGCATCGGTCAAGCCGCCGCAAAGCTCCTCGCCGAGCAAGGCCACCAGGTCGTTCTTCACGCCAGAAACGCCGATCGCGCCGCTTCAGCCGAAGCCGCCATTCCCAACGCCGCAGCCGTTCTCGTCGGCAATCTATCGTCAATTGAAGAGACCAAGAAGCTCGCTAAGGACGCAAATAACGCTGGGCCATTCGATGTCATCGTGCACAACGCAGGCATCGGCTATGGATCTACAGCATCGAGGGAAATCACTGCGGACAAGATCTCAGCTGTTTTCGCAGTCAACACCCTCGCGCCATACATCCTCACCTGTCTGATGGATAAGCCCAAGAGTAGGCTCTTGTTCATGAGTTCGGATAGTCACTACAGTGGTGATGAGACCCTCAAGAATGCGACCCAGTCGCACTCTTACGGCAACACCAAACTTCATGACACAATGCTCGCTAAAGCTTTTGCAAGACGCTGGACCGACATCCAAGTCCTCAGCATGCACCCCGGCTGGGTAAAGACCAAAATGGGAGGAAACTCAGCACCAGTTCAATTAAGTGAACCAGCTAAAGCATTGGCAAGCTGGGTCGCTGGCGAAGGATCTCTGACAAAGGCCACGTCTGGTGCATTCGTCACAACAAGTGGGGAGAGCAGACCTCATCCTGGAGCGGGCAATGTGAGCAAGCAGGAAGAATTGCTCGAGATATGCAAGTCAGCTTCTGGCGTCGAAGTGCCAGTAGAGTAGAGAAGATGAATGCAAAAAAAAAAAAAGATGCCTCGCTATTGCTCGCAATCGTTTATAGGAACAGCCCGATGCGGGGGTCGAACCCGCAACCTTGAGATCGCGTACTTGTAAGAGTCTCACGCTCTACCGATTGAGCTAACCGGGCGTGGCTCTGATTGGTTGAGAGGCGAGGGCCAATTGGGTCACAGTTGATTTCGGGGAGGGATGGCCAATGTGTTTTCTTGCGTAGCTGGAGCCAAAATCAAAAGAATTAAAACAAAGCGATCCCTCTGAGGGGGCTTAAAAATAGGTATATCAATTGCATGTTGTACCTGCTTGACTATAGGCTAATCACGATGGTACCCGTACTTGTGCAGGGAGGTTCGCAGTAGTTGGTTGAGAATGCTCAGGAGTGAATTGCGGCATAGACATGTCAAGCTGTCTGGCATTGCGCAACCTCTGGCCATAAGACAAGAGAACAGACGAATGACCACAGAAGGATTCGCAATAGCCTTAAGATAGCGCTTTGCATTTTTAGGAAACTCCCGCGTAGAAACGATATTTATCCCAATTTGTTGACAGGTCCAGGGTAGTGGTCGCGATAAAATTGCTTATGCTATCTGCCTCCCAGCCAACCAGGTGCAAGACCTCCAGAGTTTTCAACATCTCCCATCCCAACGTTCCATCCAACCTCATTCAGAAGCAAAAAGGAATAGCTTTACAACATCACAGAGCTCTTGAGAGCAAGAAGAAGGGTCTGGCCGGGGATTGAACCCGGGACCTCTCGCAAGCTGAGCTGTAGGGTTTACCCTAAGCGAGAATCATACCACTAGACCACCAGACCGAATCAGGCATTGCTGCACGTGATGATTGTTGTTGGAATTTGGGGTTCAGAATGGGAACTAAGAAGATGCAGTTTGCCGAAGCTCGGTAGTTAGACCGTTATGGAGCGCGGATGGGATGCCGCTAGACATGTCACTTCAAGAAAACACCGTTCGGCAAACATTTGAATCATCCCCCTTCCTCTATGTACTCTGCAATGGAATCAATAGTTACGAGAGCTACTGGCTATGATGTCTCAGAAGTACTGACAGCCGCTGCTGAGAGAGAGGCCTGTATGTCCATTGATCCCAAAGGTTTCTTCCTGCGCCCTCCACCGACACCTCACCATTTATCGTCCTTCATCACACCAGATGACCAACTATTCCAAACCATACATATGGGCGCTGCGGTAGTCGATGAAACAAAGTGGTTGTTGGTAATCGACGGCCTTGTTTGGAAACCATTCGCCTTCTCCTTGGCGCAGCTCAAGGCGTTACCTCAAACGTCCGTTACGTCCTTTCATGAATGCTACGGAAGTCCGTTGAAACCACCAACGAGTAATCCTTGGCGTGTTGGTAATATGGTATGGACTGGAGTTCGATTGTCGACTATTCTCGCTCTTGCAGAGCCTCTCCCTGAAGCATGCTTTGTTTGGTCAGAAGGTCTTGATCATGGAAAGTTCTTTGAGTATGAAGCAGACCGCTACCAAAAGGACTTACCGGTGACAAAGGCACAAAGGCCTGAGGTACTTCTCGCATGGAAGATTAATGGAGAGCCACTCAGTAAAGAACGAGGCGGACCGGTGAGACTCGTTGTACCGGGTTGGTTTGGTACCAATTCGACAAAGTGGCTTTGTAGGCTCTCATTGCAGAAGACCCGCGCCCCAGGACCTTTTGCTGCTGTTCTTTACAACGAGAAGGACCCAGCAGATCCCGAGGAAGTGAGGATGCGGCCGGTATGGGAGGTCGAAGTGAACTCAATGATAACGAATCCGGCGGACTCAGCAGTCATCTCTGCAGGGTTGGTAACGGTGGAGGGTTGGGCTTGGAGCCATGATGGAGTAACACTGGTAGAAGTTAGTCAAGATGAAGGACACAGTTGGATTCGAGCGAAGGTAGATGAGAAAGAAGATCAGGCTTGGCAAAAGTTCACTGCCGCGGTTGAACTTGAGTCTGGTGTTTGGAAGCTGATTGCTAGGGCAACTTCTGAAAGTGGGATGAAGCAGCCTTTGACTGGAAGACGGAATCATGTCCATAGCATTACGGTAACTATCGAATAACCATGTTGTGCAATTCGCATTGATGCTCAATTGTCTGAGGACAATAGGTTCGCCGTGAAGTCAAGACATTCACGGAACAATAGGACTGACAAAGAAGACTCAGGAATAATAAAGAGACCCAGCGTCTGTTCTTATTCTGGCTGCGTCGAGCAGTGCTGCCTCTTTGTTCGAACGAATGGTCAGAGCTCCCTACCAACCCCCGTGACTTCGACCTTCCACTGTGATTCATAAAGGGACGCCATGAGCTGAGACGCGTTCTAAAAAGTGATAAATTAGATTCCTGGGGAGAAAAACAGGTCTTCTCTTGTCACCCAAGGATACCGACATAAGTTCGAGTATCCTCACCTCAACCCACAGTATTCTTGAACCACTACATCGAGCGCGCTTCCCATCATGGCACCCTTTGAACCCAAGTACACCAATGAGGTTCAGCAGGTATGTAACACTTCTATTTCATGATACTCCCCTCGCTAACAGTAGCAGATGATGTTCGTCGCTGGTGAGACGCAGGATATCGCCAACGAAACCGCCGCTCTCGTCGAGCAGATTGTCCGCGAGCAGATCATCCATATCGTAAGCATCCCACTACTTCCCTCTCCGAGACATCAATGCTAACATATAAACAGCTGACCAAGGCCAAAGAACTCTCCGCCAGACGCGGCGAGAAGTTCATCGCAATCAAGGACATCCTCTTCCAGGTCCGCTACGACACCGCCCGGATGACTCGCCTCCAGAATGTCATCCGCTGGAAGAAACTCCGCGGCGAAGCCAGAAAGACAACAAACGAAAAGGACAAGCCCGAGAACGACGCCGAAGATAGTTTCTCCGACACCGACAACGCCGCTGAAGACACCGCCAAGAAACCCACCGAACCCTCCGCTGCTCTCATGCCCTGGGACGAAGAATTCATGTTCCCCGTCCGACCTCCCGGCGGTGACGCTGATGCTGTCCAGATCAGCTCTCAATCCCGGGAGCGCCTCATCTGGGCCGACGAAGTCACTGCCAAGATGTCAGGCGAAGAGTACACCAAATGGTGCTCCTACCGCAAGGCCTCTTTCCACCGCGCCAAGGAGGGTAGATTCCGCGAGTGGGCTTGCATCGGCGTGGTCGCTGACCTGCGAAAGAAAGACGACGCCATTGAGATTCTGGGCTCTATCGCCGTGGAGATGGTTAAGCGCCTTACCGATATGGCGTTGTCAATCCAGGCGCAGGAGATCACGACTCAGGGCGGGAAGGAGAATGAGGCAGCGGCTACAGCCCTTCAGGCTAGAAGACAGGGGCTGTTTCTTATGTCTAACCCACAACGGCCGGCTATTGATGCTGGACATGTTCGCAAGGCGTATGAGATGACGCAGTCGCAGCCTAAGCGGCGGGGGTATCAGCTCAACCGAATGGTTGGGGCGAAGCCTCTGCAGTTGATTTGAGAGGATGGGAGAAGGGACGATAGAGGATGAAGATGAAGACTGGTCTACCTGTTCCTTTAGGATGAGATAAATAAAACTTAATAGATCTAGATCATAGATACCGCACAGAGTCTCACGACTCGGCGACCTCCTTTAGCGCCATAAGCTGCGCATTCGTCCACTCCTTCACCTTGCCTTGCCATTTACCTCCCGCACCTCCACCCTTGATATCCGGGACAACTGCCTTTACCTTCTGCGCCATCGCCTCGACAGCAATCTGATCACCAACAATAACCACCGGCCCACTGCCCTTTGGCTCCCCAATAGCAATGACAACCACAAAGCCCGTGCCCTGGAGAACATCTCTCGTCTCCCCAACAATCTTATTAATAAAGTCCGTATTCCCATCGTAACGGTGAATATACGCATTCATCCTGTTCTGCACAACGATCCGAATAGCCTGCTCGCTCTCAAACTTTGCAACCTCAAGTAAGAGCTTTCGCTCAGAGCGTTTCAAGTCCGTGACTGTGTCGGAAAGCGCTGTAGTTCGGGAGACGACTTCGCTAGGGACGTTGCTGGATGAGAGGAGCTTCGCGATGGAGCTTATGGCACTGACGGATGATGTTGCGAGCTTGATGGCTCGATCGCCGGTTATGAAGGATAGACGGCAGTTCTTACCGTGGACAGATTGTGTTGAGCCGAGGATTATGAGGGAGATGTGAGATGTTTGGGAGAGGTGAGTTCCGCAGCATCTGGAGCAGTTAGTAGTTAGTTCGACTTAAGGTTTGTAGACTCACGTGTTTGTATCAAGATCCCCAATGTGAATCACGCGTACAACACCATCAGACTTGTCGTAATCACCAGGAAGCTTATCATGCTTCGCATCATCCGGCGTCTCAACCCGAATCGGCAGATTCTCACGGATCAACTCTGCACACTCATCCTGAATAGCCAGCATCTCTTCCTCTGTTGGTTTCCGCTGCAAGTCAACGTAATTCATGCCCCCATCAGCGCCCATACCCCAACCGAGCGTCTTGAGATCATAGCGGTTCTGCATCACAGCGGAGAGGAGATGCTGGCCGGTATGCTGCTGCATATGATCCCATCTTCGCTTCCAGTCTACTTCTTGTCGGATTTTGTGACCTGGTGATAGAGGCTTGGGGGAGTAGATTATGCAGCGGAGACCTTGACGCTGAACGTTCTTGATAGGGATGGGGGTTTGATCTGAGCCTGAGAGGGGGGTGATTGTGCCGTGATCTGAAGGTTGACCTCCGCCTGAATGCAATCTCAGTAAAATGTTGTGCAACTTAGAAAAGAGGGAGTGTAATACCTTCTGGGAACAGCACCGAGTCAGCGCATTCGATTAACCACTCATCATGCGAATGAGAATGCCCATTGCTCTTCTTTGACTTGTGCGCTTGCTTTGGCGCCTTCTCACACGAAATTACTTCTGTTTCGAGGGTCTTGAGGTATGAATCCGACTGACACGATAAGTCGCCGACAACGCGGCCTTTGCTGGTTTGCTCTGATGTTGCCATTTTGAGGATGGAGATGCCAAGGGATGAAAGACCCGTTCAGTTGAGATGTTTCAATGACGTAGTGGGGTATGCTGACAAAGACGACATGTCACTTGATCAGCTGAGATTTCGCGAGTCTTTCAGATTAAGATGAAATGAATGTGAGGACCTTGAAGCTGCGCTTTGTTACAATAGCACTACAAAGTCGGGTTGGTAGTTTAGTAGATAATTTGGAGTTGGAATTGACTTTGTGTAGCATTGAGTTACCCCGTTTTAAAGCAACGGTCAGCGGACCCTGTGCATAGCACCAATGATTCCGATTTCATTTCACAGCAACGAGATTTTCATTGGAGTATTGAAACGCTATTGAGTTCTTGTGATAAACACATTATCATCATTGAATCGTACGGCGCTTTGCGCCCAATACTTAAAGCGGCCTCCTTTTTACCAACCATTGCTTGTCTTCCCTTCCCGACGGCCGATGCGATTACAGGCCAGTCTCCAAGAATTGAATGAGATCTTCCTTATGTTCACTCTGGAGATCATTGATCTTCTCTCCATTCTTGTACATGTGGAATGTAGCAGGTTGCGAAACACCAACCTCCTCCGCGAGACCTTTCAGTTCGTCGATGTCGACCTTGACGAAGCGGAAGTCCTTGAACTTGTCCAACTCATAGGCGCTATATTCGTCAGTGGAGGCCTATATATAGAGTAAGTTGGGAGACTCACTGGGCGAATGTGGCAGCAATGTGCTTCGACTCTGCGCTGTGCGTGGAGTAAAAGTCCACGACGACGATGGGATATTTCTTCAGAGCATCTTGGAACTCGTCCTTGCTAGTAAACATCAGTATATGTGGCAATTGACCGTGGGGTTTGAATGGGAACTGACGTTCGGATGTTGTGCACCATCTTTTCTGAATTGGGGTGGGGGGTGATTGACGAGTCTGATCGCGGCGAGTCAGTGCGAAGTTGGTGTGCAGAAAGGTCAGGCCTGTGACCGAGTCAAGGACGTACAGTAGTACTTCGTGATATCTGAGACGTACGACGGCGAAGCGAATTCTGAAATGATGAGGTTTGTTGTTTTGATGTCGAAGCTTTAATGGTGACGTTGTTGATTACCTATAGTGAGACCTTTTTAGCTGACATCATCATGCCGTCATTACGAAGTATCACGACGTTCTCCTCCGCACTCGAGTACCGATGTTCGGAACACAGCAACGGCGAGATTCCGATTCTTCACCGCTGATTCCTCTTTTCTTACAAATGTCATGTTCTGCAGGACAATGAGAAAGACTAAAAGTCTTAAGCCATACTCTCAACAACTAGGTAGGAAAAGTAGGGCTTGATATGGAATGCGTGCTAAGACGAGCTGCATCTAAAGATTCATTGGTAAAATCTTGGAATCATGATATAAGGTACTACTAAGAGTTAGTCTATAGAATGCCATGTTCTTACCTTAGGTTAGCTATAGGAGCCCTAACAAATCTCAAGGGTTGTTGAGATATAGGTCTCAATAGGCCTTGGATGAACATCCATTGCCTTGAAAATAATTACATTAAGTCAACGGTAACTTTGGTCATACGATAATTCTTTTAAAGCATTTACTGGCTTCCAGCTGCATCCAGGGATCCAATAGTCATGGTTCAGGTGTATTTCTGCTTCTTTTTATAGGGATTGTACCAACAGCCGCCATATTTGTAATGATCTGACTGCCAAGCACCTGAGTTCGACAAACTATTGATTCTGTTTGATGTGTTGATTGAGGCGGCAATTTACGGTGTCCCGTCCCGGCTTTGTTCCCGGCTTCAAAAATCTGTCTCCCTCCTCTCCTCAGTATCATCCCTTTCACAATGTCTGTTCCAAGTGACTGACAAAATGGTTACTTTGAAGTTTGTCTTCTTTCTCCTCGCCTTGAGCACTGAGAGTCTGGTGGCCTCTCATCTCAGAGCGTCATCTGCCAGAGCAAACTCGGCACCAAGAGTATCCCTGCCAGCAAGGTTCCCCGGGCCACAACAACCATCCGTAGCAAATTACCAGTTCTGAAGAAGCTCGTCCGCAAAGTCAACGTCGTGGTAGTTCCCAGGCCCACTACTACTACGTCCACTGAGGTCAAGACAATTACTGAGACAACACAGGCTGATCCTGATGTCGAAACTACAATTGAGACAAAGACAGGTACGAAATTTGCTGTCAATTGTTAACTATACGATACTTATATGCAGGGTGTATATGCGACGACTTCCATATCAGCATCCTTTACGAAAACTAAAAGATATTCCACCACGAGCATTATACTAACCCTAGCTGGCTTTATCTCTGCCAAGGGCCCTGACTGGCGGCCCAAGGTCAAGGTGAGAGACACCCCTAAAGACATAGCTGCACCCGACCTTCTCCCAGCTGGACTTCAGTCGGAAACCGAGTATGTCCAGCGCATCGACTGTACAAAGGAAAACTCAACTACGGCCCTCAAAGCCACAACCATCACGGTGAAGGAGGCTCGCGTTACCGCCAATCCAAAAGACCAAAACGAAATTCGTCACATCAACCACAACTACAATCGAGACTCAGTATCCGCCAAAGGTGACGGAGACTTCATTCGAAACTATTATTTCTACTGTCACGGAAGACCACACCGAGACCGCTATTGCGACTGAATTAGGCAAGTCCACCCTTATATGCAAAGAAACATTCTACTAACAAATAACACCAGTGACTGTAGAGAGGGTCATACCAGTTGACTACTACGATGCCTACGGTGACACCAACATGCTGAGGACTGCCAATGGAGGCAAAATCATCAGCAGCCTCAGCATCAAGATCAGCAGTAGAGCCAGCATAATCGACGGCCTTGAAAATCCATATGAGTGCTATGTTTGCTGCCAGCAGACAGCCGAAGGCTTGTTCTCCAATTGAAGTGCGAACTCGATGTGCTTGTTACACTTCCCTCGTACGACTGGTTTCTGCAACAATGGCTAGATTGTAGCTGCTAGCTATTATACCAACCCGACCACCATCAGCGATCATCTTTTGAGTAACGGTCAATGTGGCAAGTTAACAAATGAAACTCCATGATCTTGAATTATTTATGGGTGCAGAGTGATCATTTTGAGTTTTTGATCTTGGGACAAAGCGGAACATAGTGAGACGATTTACAAGAAAACATGTAGCCTCTAGAGTTCAGTATGTAGTATCAATTGGGTTCTAGGATCTTAGTAGCTGGTGCTATATGGGATGATACCAACATTCTCGGTCTGTAACAATCTGGTGTGCCTACGACATAGCCCCCAAGCAAGCATCCTCATACATTATCCTTTGCAGCCACCATTTACCAAATCTCATCACACTTGGTCTTGTCCTTTCCGCAGATGTACTGTAATGACAATCAGACGACAATACTTATGTGAATCGCGATGATTTGCTTACCGTGTAGGGGCTGTCGGGGCAATCATAGAGGTGACAAGGCCGTCCCATGCACTCCTTGGTACAAGGAACAACTCGAAGAACAGTAGCTCCCTCGCAAAGAGTGCTGTCACAGGCATTGACTGCAGTGGCAGCGAGAGCGAAGAGGGCAGTGTAGAAGAGCTTCATGATTGCTGGAATGAATATGCGTTGGCCTGTCTGTTGAGATGGTAGTTTGAAGGAAATTGTGAGTGCAGAGTGGGTTGAAATGAATCTATTCTGCTAAGAGAAATATGCCTCTTTTATAGACATGGCAGTGTCGAGGGACTTGGACTCGACAGCTGAGCATCTCGTCATAATGGATCAAAGCTCGAAGAATTGATACAGAAGGGCCGATTTTGACGCCTGGCTGATGAGCTTCTTGCTTCATCATGGGGTCGAAAAACAGAAGCTTAGGAGCCGCATGGATAACGATTCGTTGGAGTTAATTAAGCTTACTTCCCATGACCTGTTGCATGTAGATCCTCCTTGCATCACCTTGTGAGTCCATCCAATCAAGCGAGCCTGTTACTAAGATGCTGACTGCCAGATCATGGAGAACTTCGTCCGAGACTTGGCAAAGCGCCATGAATCTCTGTATAAGGAAGTTCAAATAATCGTATAATGTCTCACTGTCAGCTTACATGAAACATATTACGAATACTGTCTCACAAGGATGGTAGGCTCTTGTTTCTTACACTGCGATGGAATGACGCGTAAGCAAAGAACCCCAAACTGACGACGAATAGCAGTCAAGTATCCAAATTTGATTCATTCTTGGCAGCTGAAATGGCAGATACTCGGCGATCTGTCAACCTGATGGTTCGCAAGTAGACTCTAAGGGCACCAATCCTTCCCGTAAGGACCTCAAAGCCAAAGCCATGACGTGAAGTGCCAGCCTGTCATAAATTGGGGTCCGACTTCGGCATGACTTGTATTCTGAAGCTTCTGAGATAGCTTATACACAGTATAGAAATTCGCAAAGTAACACAATTCTTGACAAATGCAGCATGTGTTTAGCGATATGAAATACTGTGTTGTATGTGAGGCCCCTGTTCTTTGTGAAAGATTGTATGTCTGTATCTAAGTACCCCGAAAATCTGGTTTAGATATTTACAGAAGCTCCTTAGTCTCCCTACTCAACCCATTAGGACTCGAAGCTAAACTTCAAACCAGGCAGAATCTCAATGCTTTCAGGGCTGCCCTCATCACCAAGAAGGGTGAGATGGATATGCCTCTCCTGATTTTGGCTGCTTTCCAGGGTAATCTCTTGCTTCCCCTTCGTAGAACCAGAGTGAACAACGAAAGGCCATTTGCCCTCCTCAGTAATGGATCCATGAATTCCGTCGTAAACCCCAGCAATGGCATCATGTTCCTCCTTGGGCACTGAGATCGAAACTCCCGAGACTCCAATCGCACCAGAAGGATGCTTCGTGTAGGAAGGGTCTGATCCATCGTCTTCTTTGTAGGGAACTCGTAAGTGTCTCGGAGTGCGGTCGAGACACCAAAATGGTGCTTTCCCTGTATGCACAGCCTTGCCGGAAGTGGTGTAGGCAGAAGCAACGGACCACTTTAGCTCAACTCCATCTGGTCTGATACGACCGCCAGCGATTGGATCGTGGTAAATAATCTTAGAGTTAGCTTCCTTGACCCGCTGTTGGATCACTGCAAAGTCCTTTTCATCAGGGAGTGTATAAGCCCAGTCGACGAGAGTGTTCTCTTCCAGCTCTCCCCATCTATGCGTCTTTCGCTTTTCTGGATCCAAGCCATCTTGAAAGGCAATGAGCTCGATGTAGACTCCATCAGAAAATTCGATCAGTTTGTTGACTGTCCGGCCGTCTGCGTGGGCCCCGCCATCAATTACGGTGAGGGCACTCTCGAGGCGCTTTGGGAGTTCTTGCAGCGTCTGGTTGGACACCAAGACCACAATATGATCTAAAATTGGTCGCAGACTGTTGCTTTCGGTCATTTTTAAAACTGGCGTGCTATTGAGAGGTTGAAGTTCATGATGAGGGACAAAGCTTCTGTTGCGGGCAATTTACAGCAGCCAATTGCGTGATCAGAACTAGTATTACGTCAACACATCGAAATTCGCGACAAAGTGGACTGGCTTGATCTTTCTGATAGCTGTTGCTGTTGGGTAAAATTTATCCATGTTCAAGTATGGGATTGTGAACTTTTCTGCGTAGGCCTCTCTGGATCTGTAGCAATTTTATCCAATCGATCCATAGCATCCCATAAATCGTGTTTTCTCACGTCATAACGCTCAGAGCTTTCTTCCATAGGTTGGGGCCCGTAGGCTTCCCAAACCACCCCAACCGACTCGGCATCTCGCAGTTGCTCATCTGTAAGCCTTTGAGAAGCAAGCTTCTCCCTAATATCCCGTATTCTTGGAGCCCAGTCCTCCCACAACCAGTCGAAGAACTCCTCCAAATTCATGTCGTAGCGACGGCCGCCTTCGAACTCTGCAAGGAGACTTTCAAACAGTTTAAGTAGGGAAAGATCTTCCTCTCCAATTTCCTGGAGTTCCTCTTCTGGTAAAGGACCTGAAGTCGTCTCGACGATGGAGCAGCAAACGTGACGCAGATCCAGCTCAACAAACGTATAGTATCGTACAATGGCCGGATAGATCCATTTGTCATCAATGGTTTTGGCCAGATGGCCTGAGAATAAAGCGTTAATCAAACGTTTTGTTGTTAGAAAAGGATCTTCTGATTCGACAAAGAGCCTCTGCCAATGTATCCCCTCCAAGAGCTTGACCAAAGGGGTGCACCCCTTCGGAGAGCACCAGCAGTGACATTTGTCGACAAGGGTCTCTGAAAACAAAATTTCAATAGTTGAGAGTGATAAGGGGCAGTCCAGGGTCGATATCTGTTCACTGAAGTCCGATACACCGAAGCTAGCCATAAAATAGTGAGCCCCTGTCACTTCTATCTCACGGCTGGGTAGTATTTCTGCAGGAATCCTAGATGATAAACTCATACCCTGATCAATCATCCAGGAGAGATATGAAGAAGAAAAGGACCATGGAGTTTCGTATTCTATATCATCGCTCATACGAGAAGCTAAGCGGCAAATGAAGTCTGCAAACTCGTTGGCCGAGTAATAGAAACCTAGCTGGTGGGCATATTCAGCGACTTCCCGATTAGAAATAAGCGAGTAAATCGATTCATGATCGTATAGTAATCCAGGATCTTCCTCGTACACTCTAAGGTATGTTGGTACAGGACAGCCTTGAGCTTCGAGTTGGTGTTGTACCTGTACAGCATTTTGATCCAGAATTCTTGTCTGATGAATTTCTAGACCTTCTCTTTCAGCTGGATAAATCTTTTGATAACAGAGTTCTTTCAACTTCTCTCGTCTCTCTGCTAGACCTTTGATTATAATCCTTTCGCCGTGTATACAGCTGTGCTTGTTCCTCCATGACGGTCTTAGGGCGAAACGTAACGAGGTTGGGAAAAGTGCCGTATCTAATCGAAGAAGCATTTTGAGTACTTCACACCCTTCACAATCTGCCTGAGGCCCTTTATCAGTGCGATTCCATCTTCTGTTTGTCACATAGTCGATGGGATAATAGCCCATGTTGTTTCTCGCTTGAAGAGCTTTGGCGTCTGCATAGTGAAGCACTATACGTATTACAACGACATTTTGCGTTTCGATAGCAAGATGAACTGGGGACTGGCCGCAGTAATTACTTTCGGTGATGTATGATGGATATCTCTCCAACAACTGTTGGACTCCATTTTGGTCCTGTTTGAGAACAGCCTGACTCAGGGGGCCAAACTCCAGAACTATGTAACTCACTAAGCCTGGGCCCGGTCGGGAGAAGAGTGAGACTTACTTTCGGCAACCTGCGGGAAAGCTTGGAAGAGTCTATATCCAGCACCCACATCATCTTTATCCCGCCGCCATGAAAGACCCCAATCGTAATCATGATGGCCTATCGGTTCCTTGTATTTCGATAGGATACTGGTTGCAACTTCATCAGGCCTCGTACACGCCCGAAACCATTTACTAGTGGCTATTGAAATAGGAATAGGTATACACCATTAAGGTTGTGAGCAGAAGTTCTGCATAACTAGCAGATTTGAGTTTGCTTTAACTTACTCTGTGGTCTTGCGTGCGCAGGACGATGGCTCAGCAATGATAGTAAGCATCTGAAGTAAATCTGCCATGTTGTCGGCCGTGCTGGAATTAGACGTGTAGGTTCTCTATAGTACGTCGAGTTAGGCAGTAAAAAGATATGTGGATAAAAACAACATACACCGCACCTTTGTAGCGCCCACCCGACTATTGTGTCACCATCTTCAGTGACATCGGTCACAGAAGCATGGGAGTTGGCATAGCACCAGATAAGTCGTCTAAAGCCTGAAGCCAACAGCAAGTGCATGTCCTCGCGCGGCAATGAGTCATAGCAAGAGATGGTGTCCACTAATCGAAACACAGGAGAGGACCACTTATTCACGGTCGCAGTCCAGGCCACTGTTTGGCCAAGTCCCAGTATGCCTGCACCTGTTGTGAACGACAGCGAGACTCTACTAGCACGTCCCCACAACCTTTCACTGGTGGGGACCAACAGGCTCAAGACTCGCTTCGTTCGTCGGGTTGATGCAGGAAGCTTTGACAGTGCACATTCGGGCGCGTGATGGTCTCTCGATCTAACTTCAGCTTCGAGAAGGAAAGGCCCCCAGTGGCGTTGACTATAACGTACTCGCTGCGTTTTGCAGGAACAAAAAGCATTAAATATCAAGCTACCGCTACCCTGGTAACTAGCCGTTTGTATACTGGGGTTGACTGGATCAGCTGCTGGGTTCTGCAGCAGACTGGCGGCCACACTAGTGCGAGAGGTGAGATCGGACACTTGCTGGGCCATTGTTTTCAGCAACAGCTTTGTGTCCTCTGAGTCTCGTATAAGGACCAAAAGCTCTTTGACGTCTTTTTGGATATTACCAAGCCTGTCATCATGAAGTTGCGGTGTCTTGTGAATTACATCCAAAGCTGTTTTGTTCCTTTCCGATACTGTACTGAGGTCGGCCACAGCTTGGTGCATGGTGTCGAGAGTAGAGGTCGTTGCATGGCCATTGTTACTTCACAGGCACAAACATTACTACACGACATACGATTTAAAAGCCACGGGGATTGAACATACAGCTGAAATACCTGCAATATAGTCTGCAGAGCACTGTTCGTACGCGAAAGAATTTCCTCGAGCTTTTCGATGTTCTGCTTTTTGAAAGGGTACCTCAATTTGGCGCAAAGCTCTTTGGCCCTGGCAGCGTTGCTGTTCGGCAAAGTAACTGTTGGGCCTCTGAGTTCTTTTACAACTGCCAGCAAATTGTTTACTGCGGAGACACATGAGGTTTTGCAGGAGTCGATTGCATCTTTGGTTGCAGGATCGCCAGTAGGCGCCTTAGATAACGCAATATCAAGCGCATTGAGCGAGAGTTGAACGTTAGTCGCGTAGTTGCGTGCCTCCTTTAGATCTTCTTCGCGGCCGTGGATGTCATCGAGATATTGCGCGATCTCTTTGAAGAGCTGCAAGCCCAAGGAGACAGTGCCGAACGCGCTGCCAGCTATGCCGAATGCCTCCGCCATAGCGCCAAGTCGAATGCATGTGTATCAGCAATGCGAAAATGGTAGAAAATAAGGGGCAAGAATAAAAAGCGCATCGATACAGAGCCTGATTAAGATGCAGTGATCACGTGGCACTCATCTTCTCTAGATAAGACTTCGGTGCCCCAGCCGCATTGACAACCATCCAAGGTTGACAGCAAGGCTTTCGGCTACTTGTGAAACGGCGTGGACGGAGTTCAATTGAGCCTGGCTAAGCCCCTTTGACTACGCTCAGGCATCATCGAGGCCCAACACAGCCGCTCACGAAAGTGAAGATAAGCATCCTAATTGGTCTTCAATGTGCATAGCTGCTTACTGTGGTTACACAGCGCTCACATAGCCCATTGGTGGAAGCAGGCTGTGGCTTTATTTACATACGAAAACTCTCGAATCTCCAAATATTCTTATAAAACGAAAATGCTTGTCTTGTTAGAGGCTATTTCACAATCAACAGACGAGTTGCCCGATTCAGCAGATGATGATACAAAGTGCTGTTTTGGGCACCCAAAAAAAACAAGGCGAGTTGTAATCTGATCTATTGGCATGTCGCTGAGGGGAATTGGCTTTGGGGCTGTCTATCAGGAGTGATGCTTAGCCAATGATCAATTAGGCAGATATGCAAATGTGTCTTCCACTGAAACATGGTGTTTCATCGTGGGTGAGATCTTCACCCACGTTCGGCGCATCTCGGGCAGCTGTGTCACACGGCCATTACCTGCCACTTGATCCTCGTCTTCCGGAACTGAAGCCAACATAGGAGATGATGAATTTCTTCTAAATTTGCTTTTCTTTAACTTGTGTTCTCACGAAAGGCTGGAGCCTTGTACGCGGCAAAGTGATAAAGAATTTGGATCAATCTATATAAAACACTAAATAAGGGCTGTGATATGCTCAGGTACTGACCTGCAGTGAGTATCCTGTTTGACTACTCCCTGTACTGCAGGCATATCTGGAACGAATCTATACCACCTAGTTCATAACGCCAGTTCCTATAACAAACGAGTATTGTAAACGCCAATAACTCCGAAATTTCCCAGCTGACGACCAGAGTCTAGGCGGCTGGCATCACCCGAGTTGAAGTCCACGCACCAACGCCGGTCAAGTACTGGTCCATAGACTCCTTTCTGCGAGGCCTTATGACATGCTTTGGCCGATCTGGAACCTGCTTGTTGTGAGTCAGCGTGACTGAGCTGACTGAAGGTTCAACATGCATTGAACCTGACCGTTTGGGCTCTTGCGTAGAGATAGTTCCCATATTGCCTGATGTGTTTGAAAAGTAAGTGAAGAGTCAAGCCAGTGGTACGCCCTCGATCACTGACCGTTGCATTCTATAAGTGTAGTATAAGGGCGCATATCAGAAGAAGTCATCGTAAATATAATGCGAGTATGGCGCGCGATGCAAATTTCAGCTATCAGAAAATGTTAAAGAATTGAAATTAGTGGTTTGAGGCGCGAAGAATCCGACGATGGTCATTTTTGCTGCTGGATTATTGCCGTGGCAGTCAGTGGAAAAGGAAGCCATTTTATAAGCAAATGGCTGTCTTGCACAATGATACTCTGATACTCTCTTTCCCCATTCCACGATAATCTCAATCCTCTAACCCCTCATGAAGGGGCTTTGCTTGAGGCACATGACATGTACACGTGAGATAATAAGTGCGAAAACTACCAGTGGTTGTTAGCGATCATCCCCTTCTCGAAAGTAATTAGAGTTCAACGGGACCGAAGGGGCGAATTTCAGTATCAAATGTGCGATCTTCGTTGCTTGATATGAGTGAGATATCGGTCCGCGCTCGGAGACAACTCATCGACTCGGCGCTAACAATAACATTGCCAGCTCATATTTTAGGGCTGAAAACGGTACGCCTTGTTTTAAGCTTAGATTGATTGGGCGGAGATATTTGGCTCTAAAATGCATTGAAGGTTTGACCATCGAAAAGAGGAAATCTTGTGCAATCTAGGGATCTTAGATTTGCTGTCTTGAAGAATACGAAAATGCGAGAAGAGACAACTCAGAGGCCCAAAGGAGAAGGTAACACGCAACGACAAATTTACCCATGTTTTTCTACTTCTAAAGCGGTTTCGAGGCTGTCGGCAAAGACATAAAGTTACTGGTCCTAAACATCTGCACTTTAAGCAACCCTCGTCCTGATTTGGAAGCTGAGCAACAAAGCTAATGGGCGATTCTCGGAGGATGCTAAAAGATGACGAAATCAGATATATAGGATGACTACGCCTTTTCGCATGTAATCGAGCGGGGTCAACCTGCACCTTTTTCCCTTGGCCCGAAGTCAATTGTGTGAATGATGCCAGCGCATCACACACCGCGGCTATTTTCTTGGCTGGGTTTGTGGTGATGTATCTAGTGCAGATCGGAAGATTGACGAGGTCGAGAGCCCCACGCGCCCTGACCCAACGATCTGTCACCGATGACGATATTCCCCCAAACGTTGGGAACCGTCATGTACCACGTGGACAGAACGATGATCAATCACAGAAACAGGTCGCGTGATCAGATGAAAGCTGATTGAGAGAAGTAGCGAAGAGGAAACAACGAACTGTGCCGATCATAGGCTGTTGAGCTACTACCATGACGCTCGGTTCCGGGCGTTGCATGTGACACGGGCAAGTCGTGGCAGTAAGTCTGATAATCTCTGAAAGGGCTGTTCAAGATATTGTATTGATGTTGAATCATAGAGTCGAGAAGCTAATCCTCTCTTGACTTGACTACCTCGACGGAACTTCTCCAGTCGACTTTGATCATATAGATGACTTCGATGAGTGCAATGACTGCAGAGCCACCTATCATTCCAGACCAAACACCATTCAGACCCATATCCAAAGGTCCCAGCTCCAGCCAGACCGCAATGGGAACAGCGGCAAAGTAGTTGACGAAGAACACAACCCATGCTGACACAGATTGCTTGGCCAAACCACGAAGCACACCATTGCATCCACAAACAATCGAGTCGACCACTTGGAAGCCCGCCACAGCAAGCATGGTATCTGTAACAATCCTCCGAACTTCCTCATCGCTCGCATAGAAAGGCCCAATGTAATTCCTCAACAAGAACAAAACCGCACCATCAAAGAACCCTAAACCAACAAACATGATCCCATAAAGAATCGTAATCCGTCTCGCAGCCTTTACATGTCCACCGCCAATCAAATGTCCAACCCTCGTACTAACAGCAACACCAAGCGAAAACGGAATATGCCACATCACAATCGAAGTAGTAGTCAAGATCGTCTGCGCAGCGAGATGAATCGTGCTCACGTATGACGTGCTCACGGTGATGATCTCAAACGCAGCCCACTCCGCCAACGTGACAGCCGATCCGGCGGCAGATAGCCGAACCATGGGTCCCCAGCCCTGCAGGGCACGACGCGTAAAGCCAGGCCAGCATTCGTGCGTTGACCTTTTGAAGAAGATGCAGATTAGGAGGAGGGTTGGACGCAGGGTGTTGGCTACCGCTGCGCCGAGAGCGGCGCCTTCGAGACCGAGGTTGAGCTTGAAGGCGAAGAGCCAGCTGAGGAGGGCGTTGATAGGCGCGCATATGACCAGGACTGCCATCCCGGTGTTGAAGTCGCCTTGGGCTTGGAGGAAGCGCTTTAGGGCTTCGAAGGAAGCATAGCCGGGGATTCCTAGGATACTGACTCGGAGGAATGAGCCTGCTTTGACGGCGAGATGCTCTTGCTTGAGGATGAGAGTCAGGAATGCGGGGGAGCATATCCATACTGCAGCAACAGGGATGGTAACAGCGGTCATGAGAAGAAGCATACGCTGGACATGCAGGCCAACACCCGTCTTGTTGCCAGCCCCATATGCTTGTGCACAGAGGGTGTCGAGAGCTGTTGCCATTCCTTCGTAGAGAGCGAGGCCAGCGATGTTCATGGTCGTGACACCAATTGCAGCGGCAGCTAGGTCATCTGGGCTGAGATGGCCAGCTGCTGTTGTCGTGATAACGCTGAAGGAGTATTGAAGGAGATATGTTGCTACAAGAGGGACTGTATAGCGTGCTATGAGCGACAGCTCAGTCCACCAGTCATTCGCTGGCCATTCTGAGACAGATCTTTCTTCATTGTTTGGTAGCAATGGTGCCGCTTCATTGCGGGCCTCTCCGTCGTGTGAAGTCATTGTCAATTGATCATGAATGTTTTGAGTGGAGAGATTCTGTTCAAGATACCAGATGTCATGAGGTTTACATAGCTTGCAATTGCTGACTCACAGATCCAGATATGGCAGGTTGTTAACAAACCTTGACCGATTCCGGGCGGGGAAGAGAGATGACTCTAACAATTTTGAGTCAGCAACACATGCAAATGTTTGGTTGTTGGCAGCGTTCATAAAATGTGCACACAAACCAACCAACAGTGCATCCAGGGTCATGAGCCTAATATTTGCAAGCATTCATTCCACAAACTCCATTTTCTAGAACTTGTCCCATCCATTCGCATGTCTTGCCACGAAAAGCACAGCGAAGAGGAGCCACGAGCAAGGAACAAGGATATAGTTCTATCATCAAGAGATTCCTCGTTACGTACGAATTCATGCTCCGACCAGCCCCAACTGACCCATTTGGATAGTGGATCACAGTGGCTCAACAAGTGGCATCAGTGGATAACCCTCTAAAACCCCCCCCACCAACGGCACCTGAAGGTATCGCGCAAAGTGGACGATCAATACGAGCACCGAAAATGGCGCTCGGCAGTTTTAATTTGACTGAACTCTATCAACACGTTGTAACCACGTTTCCCAACGATGTCACACAACCAATTTTACAAAATCTTGACCGCCAGATAAAAGAGAAAAGAGAATTGTCAGCAGTGGCTAAGACATTGATCCTTAGTCCAAGCCACGGGTACCAGGGACCGGCCCGCGAGTCTGTTCTGTTCCTTTTTAATCTGTGACAATGCCGTGTGGACCGGAGATAACCTTGGCGGTAATTCCCAGCCAGCGAGTCGCAAGCCACAACGGACATACCCCCCTGGATCCAGTTTATCTTCAGCGAACTGGGGGATTAGCCGGGTGCAGCCGCTTGTGTGATTGTTCTCGATGGTTTTGCTTTGTTTGATAGTTGTTTCCAACCGAGTGCGCTAGTGAATCCTGCGGGAACTGAAGAAGCTTAGATCTACCGTCTTGCGCCCGCGGTGCGGCTGAGGCGAGGGGGAGCTAATTCTCCGACGTTTGAGGGTTGTGAATTACAAGATATGAATCAAGACAAGGAATAATGCCATTGTTATCACTAATGCTAAGTGTTCTGCTGCCCTACATTCGATATGCACCTTCGCTGGATCCCATTGAATCAGCCCTTGAAGTCTGTCTGTCATCGTAAGATACCTCAAAGTCGCGATTCACCATGACACCCTCTGTCAAATTCGTCACACTATCACTTCCGCTTGCTACTTCCGTTCGTACCTCCCCCATAACATCCCTTCGCCACACTGGTTGGTCGTTATGTCTCGGCCTTGAATGTCTTCGTAGAGCACTGCCTAAACCACTGCCTTGCTTTGATGTTTGTTTCGTTCGAGAGTCCGACAGTGCTGTCATTTCGAGACCCGTTCCGTTACCGCTGTCTTTGAGTTCGTAGGGAGTGTTGATGGCGGCGACTGCGGTAGAACCGAGAAGGCTGTCGATTACGCCTTTGAGACTGGGGATGCAGACCGTGATTACTGAGAGGCCGAGTGCGATTTGACCCCATATCATCATTGAGACAGCTTGCCATGTGACGTCGCCCGAGTTGTGAAACATGTATCGTGCGTGGACGAGCTCGGGTATCGTGAGCATCGGGACGATGAGTCGCGTGCCGAACAACGCCATGACGATGGTCTTTCTTCGTATCGAGGTCTGGACCTCCCACATCATTGCAACCGGTAGAATACACAGAGTTATGTCTGTTAATATCATCATGATGCCGTTGTAGACAAAGATCGGTCCTTGATTCGGGCATTGTGCTGCGTTCTCAGCGAGCCATGGCTCCGGCATTGGGCATTGGAAAGCGGTCGCAAATATTCCAGATATAGCCCACGCGATGACAACTCCACTGAGAATCATGTTCGCAGTATTCAGTCCACCTTGTCGATCGATCTGTCGAATAAGAAGCCCAAGTGAGATCTTTGTTGTCGCATGAACAAGAATCCCGAATATTCGTGAAGCATACATCAGCTACACCATATTAGTAATATTCCGTGTTCACCAGAAAATTACTTACCTTGCTGAAGCGACCAAAATTCTCATCAGAGAGCGCATCACGATGCTCACCAAGTCCATGACTACAGGACGCAACAACACAAGCTGTTTGTATAAAATACAACAACGCAGCAATCAACAGTCCCACGTCGAAATCTTTCATAGAAGTAATATTCAACCGAATAATCAGCTTGCCAATAATTCCAAGAATCGCATAGATGAAGAAAATAACAGCAGTGATGACAACAAGTGCAGCATGGTTACTCTCCGTCAACGGGTAAAACGGCGGAGCCGCCTGCGATACTTGGTCCATCGTCTGCGTAGTATTCGATACCCTTCAGCGGCCTTTAAACAAGGAACCGATGTGTTGGTTTTTAATGGTAGTAATTACAGCAAGGGCGGGCCGAGTAGACGGGAAGAGGGTAGCATTCGGGGCTGTCAAATAAATAGAGTTGCATTGGGTGAGGTGACAGCATGAATGTGAAGGACCAGGGAATTAAATTAAGACATACCGCACGAACCATGAATGGAACGCAAAGATTGCATGGTCTTGCCGTCTTTCGACTTTTTCAGCTGTAGTGATAATGTGGCCAACTCGTTGAAGTCAGCGGCTTGCGATGCGGCCGTCTCATGTTCTAGGTACTGGGATATCTACTTTATCTCGAACCAACGGGCATCCATCTTTCAAGCATCTCAAGTGCTGTCCACTTTTGTACGTCTTCAAGTGGAGATTTATTGCTCTGCAATGCAGCCTATGAGATGATCTTGTCTCGTCGATCTACTGTATGCAGGTTGGTGATGACAATTCCAACCCCTGCCGTTCACTCAACAAGATATGCGGAGTAGTAAGCCAAGCACTGCAGCCAATCTTTCCTCTCTTACCTTGCCTCTTCACTCATTACAGATCATAGAGCAAAGAGCAAAGAGACCACGAAAATACGATATCTATTGTGGCTTGTTGGTAGATAAAGCCTGGTCCCTGCTAGCAATATTCCTTCGAGTCCACCTTGGCGTTACATCTCAAGCGGTTCCACGAGATATTTCCCAACGAGCAAATGATCTGCGACGCCACAATCCCCTCAGACGAAAAACCCGTTCGATTTCATTGCCGGCCTTATTCGCGGCAATCTCGCCTCGCCTAACTCCCCTCCTCCATCCGTTCGCTCAACTTTGATGCCAGACTCTCTTACTTGTTTCAGGCAATAGCTCGTTCGCATTTCCCCGATAGGTCCGTGCTGGCACTTTTTATACCTAAGGATCTGCTTGTTTGTTGGTTCGTGGCTCCTGCATTCAATGTCGCTCGCAGTTCACGATGTCGCACGGTAGTAACAGCATTGAGTTGGAAGCCTTGGGCAAACAACAGCCTATTCCTGTGAGCGTTGACGCTTCAGCTAGGCCGCCTGAGGGTTCCAACATCTACAATGTTACGCGAACGCGCAAAGTGTTTTCTTTTTCGCAGCTTTTTGCTTTTTCGTTGACGTATATGGCATTATGGGAGGGTATGTGCTCGTAAGTTACTCTTCCTCTGTCACGGTCGCAGCGATGCTGATGGGCGTAGAAATATGTACTTTGCCCTGTTCAATGGCGGACCCCAAACGTTTATCTTTAGCTTCATCATCGTCTTTTGCGGTGCCATTTCCCAGGCTGCGTCGTTGGGAGAAATGGCGTCCATCCAGCCTGTCGCGGGCGCACAGTATCACTGGACATTTTATATGGCGCCTCCATCGTTGAAGCGATTCGCGACTTGGATCCAAGGATGGGCTACTTGGTTTGGCTACGTGTCGCTGTTGGCCGCTATTGCGAACGTCACTATCATCCTCCTCGAGTCGATGATCAGCATCAATCATCCCAGTTATGTCGCCGGAGGATGGCATACTTCCGTTCTGGTCATCGCCATGTGTTTGATCCATGGGCTGATGAACATCTACACCTTCAAGCTTATTCCATGGGTCGAGCTTGTCGCTGGTGTTCTGCACGTCTGTCTCTTCGTCATCTTTGTCGTTGTTCTTGTTGTTATGGGGCCTCGAAACCCTTCGTCCTTCTGGTTGCAGCGCAACATTTCTTCGGGATGGGACAATGAGTACATCGCATGGAACCTGGGCATGCTGACCTGCGTCTGGAGCTTTACTGGTAAGTTGCTCTGAGAGTTCCCATTGTGGCCCCGCTAACAGTTTGCAGGCTTCGACAGTGCTATTCATATGTCCGAAGAAACTCGAAAGGCCAAGTCTGCCGTCCCTCGCGCCATGTTCTGGTCCATCTTCATGAACGGCGTGCTCGGCTTCATTATGGTCAACGTTCTCATTTCCGCCATGGGTTCCGTCGAAGACATGCTTGAGCAACCCAGTCAGATCCAGGCCATCCTTCTCAACGTGACTGGCTCCAACAAGGCCACCACCGCCATGATTGCAGGTCTCTTCATCATCTCATTCAGTGTCAACCTTGCCAATATTGCTTCTGTCTCTCGTCTGACCTGGGCCTGGTCTCGTGATGGTGGTATGCCTGCTTACTTTGCGTATGTCAGCCCTACTCATCGCGTACCTACACGTTCTATCATCCTCACCGTGTTCCTTGTCTGCGCTCTGAACCTTCTCAACATTGGAAACACCTCCTACGTTGCTTTCGGTGCCATCACATCTCTCTCATCTCTGGCTCTGTACCTGAGCTACGCTATCGCCATTGCCAGTATTATCTACGTTCGTCTCTCTGGATCTACTATCAAGCTTGGAAAGTGGAACCTTGGTCGTTTCGGCCTTCCTGTCAACATCTTTGCTCTGATTTATACACTCTACGTAATTATCTTCCTCCCCTTCCCATCAACTCTCCCAGTCACTGGTGAGAACATGAACTACTGTGGTCCGGTCATGGTAGCTGTCCTGGCTATCGCTGTTGGGTTATGGTTTACGCATGCTAGAAAGCATTGGAATGGCCCCAACTTGACCATTCTTGAGTTTGTTGTTGCCAACGCCTCAGAATGATCCTGAAGAAGAAACGTTTTAAGTATTGCCATACATATAAGATAGAAAATTGACCTTCCTTGACCAAATTTGTTGTCAAGATTGACTGGCTTCCCCTCATTTCTGAAATACTACGTTAAGTTCACGGCTCATGTTCAAGCCCCTTCATCTGGAGTAATTGTTTCTACTCATGATCTCGTGTGTTTCTCATTTTATTGCGCTAAGTTAATCTTCAATGATGAAACCCTCGTATGTGATATCAGGTTCGTAGTTAACGATGCTTTTTGAGGTTTTGAAATTGACCTTTTGTTCTATCGTAACAAATGCTAGGATGTAATTGATACGGAAAAACCGTGAAGGCACGTCAAGTTGCCCATGCCAGGCTGAATTACGAGAAAATTCCTAAAAGTACTCTGTTTAATCCTGCAGGGTGATCTGGAAGCAGTCTCACAAAGAGTTTTAGACATTCTTCCTTATTGCAGACAAACGTAATAGCTCTTTGATACCAAGATGCTCATATACAGGGTAGCTTGCTTAGAAGCGCGTCCCGAGCTGAGACGCGATCAGTAACCCAGTGAAACCGGGTAAACAACAGGAATTAGTGGGTGCTTCCTCTCCACCCGCCGAGTGCATTCAACAGTCATCAGTTCTTGACGCAATATGTTGAGAACGACCTGGTGCACTATCGGAACTCAAAAGGGGACTTCCAATATAAGCTTTCTCAAGCTGAAGTTAGATTGCTCAACCCATGCTTCAGCTGCCATCCGGCCATTCCGTAACTATTTGGCAACTATTGACTGTTGGTTGAGGATTGGATCCTAGCTAACAGGCCTGTTACCGATATCGCTAGAGGACAGCAGAAGCGCTAACAGATAAGATAGCACCAACAGCTGTAAACTAACGATCAACACTTCTTGGCACATTCCGGATCAGGTCTGCGTCCCATAAATGGCCGTTCTAGAACACAACATGATCCATCGCAATGACAGCACTGCAAGCGACCTGCAGCGGAGTCAAGTGCAGGGGCACGTAAAATCTTCCTCTTCGGTTCCTCGCTGAGACCAATTGATCAGGATGCCAAGTAAAGCGCTCTGTTGATGCAACATTGTCTTGATGGGAATAAGCAGACAAGAGTATTTAGGGACTGTGCCGCATGTGAGCACCAGGGATAGGTTCCTTGGCGCTGACGTTACTTCTCGTAGATGGGACATTCAGCTGCAGTTGGGACTGCGCAAGATGCACGCTCGGACTGATACTGTCATCAGTTTCATCTGACATTCGTCCGTTGGACTCGTCACTGCTGTTTCAGAACCGTGAACAGTACATCACCGCGCATCGTACTCTTCACAGATCACAGCCCTGAGGACTCGAGTAATCGTCTCTATAGTTACATTGATAGTTCACCATAATGGAGAGTGAGTCGGAGAATTGTACTGGTACTACGCCTTGGATGTACGGTTTGAGTGCTGGTCCCGTCTGACCAATGTCATCCGAGATCCCTGTCTCAGACTTACGATAAATCCAATTAGCCTCACCACAGGATCCTCCGTGACTCCACATCGCAACCAACCAACACCTTGGTAGTCTGTGCCGCTATTGGAAATGACACAAGATGGTCCTGTCAGCCCAAACCCAATTTCCCAATTCTTACAAAAGGTTGTCTTGGCCCCAAGAAATCCGTCAGCCAACCGTTCTTTCGTCCTGTGTCTTATATCCACTGGAACCAACGACAACATAGATCATAAGGCGGTCAATATCCAAGATGGACGTCACTACTTTCGACCGCCGCAGCCGACAAAAAGGTGTCATTACTGCTATGGTACTTCTTGTACTTGTTGGTCTTGTCATTCATATTTACGCCCTTATCTTCTCGCCAGCTTATGGAACGATGAAAGATGGGCGAACCTTCATACCTTCGACTGCACGACCCTTCTGAGACTCACGAAGCTATGGCGTCAGATCAACGCGGCCGCCAAGCTCCCATGATCGATGAGAAAAAACGGCGACTACGACCTTGGCCCTTGTTCGTGGACTGTCGGCGACGGTAGATCCGACGAGTCGGACCAAACAGAGTGGGATATTGGCTCGAAAACTACATAAATAAAGAGCTTGACGGATCTGGAAGACGAGCCAAGGCTACAGGCCGGATCTGATCATTAGCGCCTAGCCTTTTCCTGATCGAACCTCAATCATCGAAGCCTCTCCCAAGCGATCAGTCTACCGAGCCTGGCGAATATCGAGCTGTATTGCCTCAACAAGTCCGCCAAGAGACAGGAGGGCATCACTCGACAGCATCCTACGGATTTGCAGTTCAGGGAGTTCCGCGAAGAAATTGCATCGACGAATACTAGTGAGGAGCACGATTACCACCATGTATGATTGGGAACCCCTGCAAGGCATAGCACCGCATCTAGATGGCCTGAAACGTATAGACTGAACCTAGTGGCGGTTCTAACAGCGATAAGGCTGCCAAGATGCGAGCTGGATGAACGCCAGCAGCAGGAGACGAGCTTCAAGTGCTGCAAAGATGCAATGCAGAACAGACACAGCTCAGGCTAACGGGAGTCCTAGCCTCGAGAGACGGCTTCTTAGTTCTCAGTCGACATGGATCAGTATGTCAACTCTTCCTGGGAACTTCATAGACCAGTGCCTCGCATTGGCATTCTACGAAAGTTACAAGATATAATCATGATAGCGCAGACAAGATCCCCAAGATGGACAGTCGCAGCACGAAGAACTATGATGTCACTAAAACATCGCTTTCATTGTAAATATAGTATTAATATTACGTACTACTTGGGGTGGATTCACTCTCTGATCTAGACGCCACGCTTCTGATGCTTGATATATCCGAAAATCCGTGAAAGACACCCAACTCTGGGTCATACAGCCCGTTAGACATGCCTGACCTCCGAGACTCCCTCTTCTTCGATCTTGTTTCGGTGAGCCCTACTCCTGGTAGGACAACGGCTGGTAAGCTGATCGGTGCTTGAGCTGACTCTTCTGTTGTCGAGAGCCCTGGAAGAAAGTGGCGAAAAATAGGTCGTAGCATGGGGAGACAAGCTAGAACACCTATCAGCAACGCATCTTGATGAAGGGGGAAAGGAGGTCAGTCCGTACCAGAGAAAACTGCCATATTTATCTCGACAGCTGCCCACATCATGCTCTGTGCCATATCCTTCGGGATGTCGTCGGTTCGAGGATTATATAATTTCGAATGCACCAAAACAAATATCGACGCAACGCAAACTCTGTAAAGCGTCAGACCAGAAAATTCCCAAGAGAAGCTCAACCTACATGGTTCCAGATGTAAATAGTCCAACAACAGCCAACTTTTGCGATAAAGGCAGTGTCATCTTCATAACTTCGATGACCGGTAAAATCAAGATAACACAATCCATAGTCGTATGTATAAGAATCGTGGCAAAGAAGAAATTAGCTTCGTTAAATGGGCATTTAGCGCCTTGTATGCTCTTATCCCAATATGCTCGAATCGGCACGCAGTGAAAGATGACCATGAATGTTCGAATAGTTATCCATATGCTCACAGCGACAAGTAAGCCAATGATGGCGTATCGAATCGAGGTGTACTGAAAGACGCGCCAGTAAAAGCAGAGGATGCTGAGTTTGCAGAATGCAATCGACGAGGCGTAGAGAAGTTCGCAGATCCAGAGTAAAAGTCGCGATCGGTCTTGGATACGGTTCGCTTCGATTGGGTCTTCGATCGTGAGGATGGATTGGCCGAGGTTGTAGCTATGCGTCCCTAGACGAGGTAAGAGATTGCGATCGGAGTTGCAGGATGTCGCGTACAGTAGATTGTAACTGAACAGTAGCTTGATACAAAGATCTAGAATGAACTGTTAGCACGTGCGCATTGGTTCCAAGCAGTGGTCGAGTCAAATTTACCAGTGCGATAATGGCGAAGTAATCGTCGAACCAGAGGTTCATTTTGGTCATTCGTCGTGCTTTGAGTCGCAGACTGAGGGCCAGAAAGGCCGCGACCCAAGTGATGCTGATGGCTGCATAAATATCGGGCTGCAGCCCGGCCATGACGTCGAACCTGTCCCAGTATCGCGCTTACTTTGTGTCTGTCTACAACGGTCGCAAGATCATCTTGGGCATCCAAACAGCTCAAGACAATGACAAGAGGAGAAGCCGTTCTTATCTTTGCCTCGGCCGTTTTACGAGCGGGGAACCATAAATAGGAGGGGAAAAAGTCATCATTTGTCTTGGAAAAAAAGCCTCGCCGTTGGGAGGCCGAGTTCTCGGAACCAGATTTAAAGGTGCCATCGCCGGTGGAGGAAAATCTGGGGTTCAGGGCCCGTCATGGTCCTTGGATCCGCTGAAAGACGGAGTTTGAGAGTGAGTGAGGTTTAGCTCATACCGGAGGGGAACCCGATGGCTTTCAACGTTTACGAAGATTACGAATTGGTTAATATTCTAAGAGTCTAGACTATTGTTTACAAGAAGAGGTAATCTCTGTGGCTTTTTAAATGGCTATAATAGTGTTTATTGAGAAGGATTTGCGTCTGTCAATTGGTCGCCAAGGTTCTGTAATGTTGAACCCCTCTTTGGATCGGAGGTTGAGCCGTGATGCTCCGTGGTGATCATAAATCGCTATCTCCGTGGAGACTCATGCTAAACGGCTTTTGGTTAGTTACGATGCTAAGTTATCGACTTCGCTTAATGGCTTGAAACTCAATTCATGGTCAATCAATCATGGATAAGGTTTTAAGCCGCAGTCTCATTAATATCAAGACGTTCCGACAATCGTTGATCACTACCACCTGTCTACCTGCGGCACTCGGTTTGCAAAAGGCGATTCAGGGTTTCGAGGATGGCATATATCTTTTCGTGGAGATCCCCACCGGAGCACTTGTACTTCTGCGTGCAACGCGAAAGTGCTGACAATCAGAGCCGACGCTAATCGGTGGCTTACTGCCGTGATTTGCAGGCCCTGACATCCAAAAATGGGAGTGAGATATCAGCACCTTATTTCGTCTTCTATTGCTGCATAGGCCAGTCGTAGGTAATTAGGCTCCGTTTTACAAGCCATTCGCTATCTGTTAACGAGTTTGACAAATCATATCGAGTGTCTCGTATTATTGAACGCAGTCTCACGCGGGCTATTGGATAGAAACAGGGAACGGAGCAGACTACATCCGATCATCCGGCTCGACGGCACGAGCCAATCAAACGTACTGTATATAGAAAAAATCAGGCTTCCAAATGGTAAAGGGTGGTTTTGTCGTGCGGTGCTGAATTAGGAAATGGCCTAAAACGGGATGTACTTGTTGATCTCATCGTGTATGGGGGCCCAAACGCCACTTTGATGCGCTTTCACATGAAATGCTTCACAGCACAAACTACGATAAGTCGCAATAAAGAGAGAAAGTACCGATTGCTGAGCCAAACCTATCATGAACCGGCCCGGAATGTCAGTCTTTTCTCTTCCTATCCATTGTCTGGAAGCAGTATCCAGATCCGCGCATCCGCATATCATGTCTCGGCTGCACGCCCATTACAGCATCTATCGGCCGCTGCAGATGCAGCGAGTCTGCTTGCAGCCCAATCGCAAACGAATGATATCATTTATCCTGCACAAGGCAATCACATCACCTGCCGGCAAAAACATCCACTGATGCAATTAGCCAACACATCATGCCGAGCGCGTTGCAAAGGGCTCGAGAAGGGGTTATACAGACGTTGAGTAAGCGTATTCGCTGGTTGGTAATTCGCCAAGGCGCTCACTGCAACCCACTTTTTGAACAACAGCCTGCAAAGCATATTGGCCCCCAAAAGTTCCTGCAACCTATTTCGTCATTAGGTCTTGGGTTCTGAAGGGAGGTTAGATACAAGAAGCTGGCAAATGTCGCAGAAACTGAAGTGGTTTTCTTCTGTCGCATCTTGTTTTACGAAACACGTTAACCGCCAACATGCTTTTAACTGAAGCCCATCTTGAGACTCGACAGGCCTTTGGCGCCGCATTTATGCTCGGAGTACTCGTGCATATCTTTATTCTACGTAAAGGCGAATGGGACCTTTGGACTGTTAAGCTTATCAAGGCATGGGCAACGTATGAGGTTACTGTCTCACTGTTCCTCACCCAACTCTACTCTTTCTCAGTCTGGCAAGCTCTCTCAGTCACCAACAAATGGTTCACATCGTTTGTTACGGGTCTTTCAATCAGCATCTTGACATATCGAGCATTTTTTCACCGACTGAACCGTTTCCCCGGTCCATTTCTTGCTCGCCTCTCAACATTCTACGCTACTTATCTTACGGTCGATGAAGAGCATATGTATCTTGAGGTCCAGAAGCTTCATGAGAAGTATGGAGATATCGTGAGGATTGGCAAGTTGACTTAAACTACCAAGACGACCTCGACTAACTGTCCCAAGGGCCTACTGAACTATCAATCGCAACACCAAGTTCATTCCGGCCCATTCACGCTCCCTCATCCCCAGTCATCAAATCACCGTTCTATGGCATCACCCACCCATGCGTAATGCTTCTCTCTGAGCGAAGAAAGAAAGAACATGCCCTCCGCCGTAAATCATGGGATAGAGCGTTCACTACAAAAGGTACGGCGCTATTGTCCCAGCCTCAGGAGATGAGCGCTTACCACGAGCAGCCCTACGCGATTATGAGCACAGAGTGCTCAAATACACCAAGCTTCTCAATGACCGTATTGATGAAGCAAAGGGTGAACCATTCAATATAGCCCTATGGGTCAACTTCTACACCTTTGACATCATGGGTGATCTTGCCTTCGGAAAAAGCTTCGACATGCTTGAAAGCGGCGTCGAACACAACTTCTTCACTGAGTCCCACAAAACCCAGGGTTTCATGGGCGCGTTCCGGCGACTGGTTTGGTTCTTCCCTCTTGTTTCATCTATCCCAATCGTGAACAGTTCGTTTTTGGCTTTTCAAGCCTATATCAGGAATCAAGTCGAGACTCGACGAAAGGTATGTATGCTCAGAACAAGACAATACTAGACTAACCCGTGTAGAATAAACCGGCGGAACCAGATGTGTTCAGTAGTATCCTGGAAGATTACGATGCGATGGAGAAGCCCACTCAGCAGGACTTCGATAACCTTTGTGGTGACGCTCATCTCATTGTTATCGCTGGCAGGTATGACTAGCCTGGAACATCAACGTGTAGCGCTAATATCTCAGTGATACCACTTCTTCTTCCACGACTTGTCTCTTGCACAACCTCGTACTCCACCCCGATGTGCTGGCAAAACTTCAGGCTGAGATCGATGAATACAAGAACACCCACGACGAATATGATCTGGTTTCCCTAAGCAAGCTACAGTATCTTCAAGCTTGTATCGATGAGTCACTTCGTCTTTATCCTGTTGTCCCATCAGGTGTTCCAAGGATGACTCCGCCGGAAGGAATGCAGCTTGATGGTGTTTACATACCTGGAGATACCATTATACATAGCCCTTCTTACACCATGTACCGAGGTATGACTAGGCAGACATTCACATAACCAAGTCGCTGACAGGACGCAGATGAGCGTTGTTTTGAGAAGCCGAACGAGTTTATTCCTGAGCGATGGACCACTAAACCGGAGCTGATCAAGGATGCATCGGCATACGCTCCATTCCATACTGGTAAGGTTTTCGTCATTACCGTTATCAGCAATAGCTGACATGATAGGTCGTGGCGTTTGTGCTGGAAAGCAACTTGGTCTTATGGAGATGCGCTATGTGCTCATGGATATTCTCTCAAGATATGATATTGCTTTCACACCCGGAACCAATCCCCAGGCTTTTATTGATGGCTTGAGAGATTGTTACACTCTGGAACTGCCAAGGTTGGATATGGTGTTCACTCCAAGAACTGGGGGAAACGCCAAAGCATAGGCCACAGGATGCTTGTTAGTTAATGGTCTTGGGAGAGCTTGAAGAAGAAATGAGATTGAGAGATCAAATTGCTGTCTTCAGAAAGCCCGGTAATTGATTAGCATTATCTATAGTATTTAGCTAATTTATAACTCATTTCACTAATCATCCTTATCCTTCTCTGTGGACGACTCATTACACATCGCTGCACCCTTACTCCAACGGCCAATGTCAAAATCAGGATATGGATAAAGCCGTGGTGTAGATCAGCTGTTGTAGCGAAGTAATCCATCCATGTGTCGGCATCACACTGCTGCCGATTACCCAAATCATCACCCAGGCCAGCCTCCCATGTATCAGCCTCATAGACAAATATGGAGGAGTTTTTATCAGGACATTGCTCTGTAACCATTACATAAGTCCAGTCGGCTGCGTGAGGCGCTTGATCAGACCAGTTGAACCATGCTTGGACCTTGTTGTCACGATGAACGTAAAGGGTGTGTTTGACTAAAATGTGTCAGCGAAATAGTGTATTAGAGGCTCGACGTACTTGAAAGTGATGGATTCGGCTCCTGGGATGCTGGACCAGTAATCCAATGCCATCTCGGGGATGATTAACTTGGCGCCAGCACGGACGTAATCCGCTATCCCTCCACTATGATCTCGATGATGATGCGAGGGCTAAGTCGCTAGTAAACGGCCAATCTTTGCTGTGGTATACGTAGCGCCATGTAGGTGACCTTCTTGCCAATATTCTTCTCAACCCACTCCATGACAGCCTCACTCCAGAGAGGCGGTGCATCGCACACAATGACTTCAGTCTCAAACTCAATAATACGCTGTTTAAACCCAAGATCATGGCCATCATCGATAATAAGCCAATACACTTGCGGCAGATCAACAAGCCGGGCTGATTTCAAAGCCTCCACGCTGACATTCTTGACCGGCGACCCGAGCAAACTCGTGCTATAATCTGTGACAAGACCACTGGGAACATCAGGATGCTTTTCCGATATATTTACTTTCTGGCCGTGAGGAACAAGATCGAAGAAATTATCGCCCAATTTTGCTGTAGCGTTGATCTTGCCAATGACAAAGTCTTCGAGAACCACGTTGAGCCGCTGGCTAGATGAGCTGTATATGGTCTGGATGGTGTGAGGGAATTTGATTCCCTGTACATCTCTGTAGTTTGAAAGATATACGTCCTTCGTAGCATTGCCGTAGATTGGATGCTGTTCTTCCGAGCGGACGATATATGGAAGGTATGTCTCCGAATTGACAACGATGAGGAGCTTTTCAAGGTTGCTCTAAACTATATCCTTTAGTAGAATGATCTACTATGAGTCTCGACACATACCCGCTGGAAATTTAATGCCGTTTGTATCAACCTCGCGTTCTTCGGAGCTTTTGGACCGTCGAATCTTGATGTGTCAGCGTGATATCTGAAGGGTCGATTATGTGCTCGACTCACCCGCTCGACAAGACCTGGAGACATCATGAGAGCCTCAGTAGCAAGATCAGCAGCCAATGTAGCTTCCACAGTTAGCCAGAGTCCCATTTTAACCGGAGAAACCAATCATACGATCTACACAGCCAGCTGTAACGTTCCGGGGAAGGAAGACTTGGTTGTTCCCCTTGACAAAACAAGCAGAGCTACTATCGTCAGTCCAGACCACGAGAGAGAGCTTCATGGGCTGTAATTCAGGAGACGCCCATCCCCAAGAGTCTAATATATCAGTTATAGTCGCAAGATCTGTATCCTGCACTCACGTGAGGGCTGGAAACCTCGGTCGATTCGTCAGAGGCACCTTCTTATAGCCCGTAATGGCGGGCAAATGAGTCATCTTTTAGGTTTTAATGATATCAGCATTTTACTATAGCCATTGGTCAGTCATCATAGTATTGATATGTAAGTTGTAGGCTAGAAGTGTTATTTGCAGTTGAGATTTGTGGCTGTGAGCTTATTCCAGCAGAGAGAACCTAGAACCTAGTTGGCGAAGCAACGGGTAGTCTACTTCATAGGAGACGTTCTGCGTTCCGGATTTTGCTGCCGATACATCTGCACGCATGAGATTGTAGCTTTGCATAAGGCTACGAGAACGGTACATTCTGCCGTTGTAAGCATGGTTGCAATGTATTGAGGATGAGATTCACCTTTGGCATTCATAAGTTACTTTGTGCAGTTTCGAGAGCCCCTCTTTACCAACGGCAGCGATTGCCCTTTCTGATGTCGAGTTTGCACTGATATGTTGGTTATTCAAGGCCAACGACGGTTCTAAGAGGCCCAAAATGGCCGTGAAGATTGTTATTAGCTTCATATTAGCTACACGAGGGTTGATAAACGGAGCAGCAATGTTTGACCAGAGCCGCCAAATTTTGCTTTAGAGAAGGACGGGGTTATTCTGGAATGGCGCCATAAATCCAACTCAAGCTTAAAGAGTAAAGCAGTATTTAAGAACGGCAAGATTATTCACTCCACGTTCGATGATGACCCTTCGTCGCGTAATAGTAACACGACGGGGTCTTAGAGGCGGAAGTTTGGGTGCTTGGCGTTCCTGGTGGCCACAAACATATTCCATGATAATGATTAGTGATCGGTAGCATTATTGTGAAAGACTTTTGGAGATTGTCAGCTGTATAATGGCATCTTGGAATAGGTAACCCATAACAGACCAACTCAGGAGTCTTGGCCGTTCTGATTCATGTCACGTTCAAAGCCTTGGCGGAAAAGTGTACTTGCCACTGCTGAGGTACTTAGAACATTATCAAACGCAAAAATTCATGTGGAAAGCCATTTGCTCATTTGGCTCATTTGTCTATTCTAGGGTCCATCTGCTCCACTAGTAATACTCCGCAAGGAAGCTTCCAAGATAATCGCCCTTTCCAATGGGTACCCCCAGTGAACGTAAGATAGAGTAACCAGTGACGATGTGGAAGAAGAAGTTTGTCTGGCCATGGTAGAGTGTAGCCTCCTTGACGGTGAGAGTAAGGGTCCTATCAGGACGGGGGCTTTGAGGGGTCAGTGAAAGGTCGAAGGATATAGTTTTGAGGGAAAACTTACAGCTCCACCTTGACATCCTCTCGTGAGTTAACATCCTCAGGCTTGACACTCTTTACAGCCTCAAGAGCCTTTTGGATGCGGGCGTGCAGGTCGGCAATGGTCTTTTCATTGTCCTCGAAAAATGTGGGCTCTATGCCTGTTAGGCGGCCAATAGTGGTCTGAACAGCCTTGGTGGCAGTTTGCACTTGGAAGACCAAGGGAAGTTGGTCGTCTACGAGCCTGGCTTGGGGGAAGACTTCGTCGGCGTTGAGGCCCTTTTCTTTGGCGTATTGCTCCGCTTTTGTGAGGACGTGGTCAAAGGTTTGCAGGCCTTTGATGAAGGTGGGGATGATGAGGTCGTAGAGAGAGGTAGGCATTTTGACGGTGTGGATTGGCAACGTGAGGTGACAGGTTTTAGTAGTGAGAATGGCTACGGTGTATTATCTGACCATCTAGTATGGTAAAGCCAGTAGATATATACAATCTGATCCATTGATCACGCATTTGTAATGCGGAATTGTGCGATTCCCCTGTCGAACATCGTATGCCGACGAGCCGTTACCGGAGGAAAGCGGTGAGGCGCGAGCTGAGTGAATTAGACATATTAGTCAGATTTACTAATTGAAGTCTCTATTAAAAATGACGAATACAGTGCTGTTGCGACTCTCTCAGTCATCACGACCCTAGCCGACCCTATGGCGCGACATGTCGTGATGTGGGGTTTGGGCACGTCATCTGCAGGAACCTCACGCAAAGGCCGATGGCCCTGGCCAATTTTTCCGAGACGCTTCACGATTAAGAATGAGTCATTAATTGTGGCTGAAATGAGAACAGTGGCAGTGCGAGTTGAACCAGGGCAAGGTTTTCTTCTCGAAGTTCCGAGAAGTTACTTGTGATAAGGTTGAGAGGTCGAAAGAGGGTCCGTCCCCATCGCACGAAGAAAGGAACAGATTTTAACACATTTATGGGCAATGTAAACATTTCCAAAAACCCTTTAGTTGGCTATTTCTGCTATGGGCTTCAACATTGACACATTGCCTAGGGGCTCTCTAAAACCCGTGGCTGAAGTCACTTGGTAAGAGTATGCTTTGAATATGTTTTAGGTCACCGATATGGTCCTTTGTTGCAAGTCTCAATTCTCCGGTAGCACTAATGTCTTTGGCGTTTCAATTGTTTGCCATGTTAACTTGGAAAAAGGTTCTCAACAACTAAGGAACCTTTCTCAATTTGCTGCCTGCTGGTAGTTCGGAGTTTATTCACTTTTGGTAATTGATGGGAGTCAAGAGACTTCAGCGTTCAAAGTTCACAGATACTAACATTTATATCCTGCATGGTCTGTAGGGTTTACTACTAGCTGAAGTGTCCCTGTGACCTCTAAATAGCTTTCAGACGATTGAACCTTTAGTTTTTCAAGAGCTTCTTTATTCGAGCAGGCGAATACTGTAAATATAAATAGATAAAGCTAACCAAGGACGATATATATTCCCATCATTACTTATAAGTTGTACAAGTGTGCGTTTTTTTATCACACAGACCTGATCGCCGATACTCGCATCACGTTCTTCGCACAACTACAAACAAATTTCTTCCAATTTACGAATCCCTTGCGTAAAAGCCCAGCCGCAGGACACGATGTCCATGGACACTTCTTTGAACACAGCCGGTTCCCAGAAACCCCGGAAACCACCGATCGCGAGGACTTTGATGAGACTCACAAACAACCTATGCACTATATCAGAACAGAGACCCTATGACACAGACGCACAGAGACGAGCCTTGGCAGCTATCGACTTATGTCGCCGCAGGCTAAAGTTCTCTCAACAGTGGGAAACATTCCTCCAGGAACCAGAGATAAAGTGCAGAGCAGCGGATTCTCTTAGCGCCTCACAAGAGGATATGGAGTCTCGGTTGCCTACAGAGATCTATATCATTATAATTAAGCAGCTCGTGAACGATAGGTATGGGAAGTCCCCGGAGCAGATGAAAGTACGTGCCCAGACTTTAGAGTCTCTGGCATCTACTTGCAGAATGTTGCAGGTCTTTTGCGAGGAGTACTTGTATACGCACCCGAGATCCCAGCGACTGTCGAAAAATCCCTTATCAAATTGGGTGCTTTTATTCTCTCTTACTGTTGAGCCACGCAGAGCCCATCAGGTCCGGTCACTGAAATACGAGCCCCAGCCACACTACATCCATCCCACTGCATGGCTAAGCACTTTCAGGCTCTGTACCAATCTGACTCGTCTTGAACTGGTTTGGGGACATCACATCCCAGAATGCGTTCGACAACATATGGATATGCACATGGGCCCAATCTTTGCTGCTTGTCCCAAGGTCACCAAGTTCAAGTATGATAGCTGCCACGTCCTCATTGATGAGCCTGACGACGTGACTCCAGAGCAAATGATAAAGTTCCCACAGCAATACTCAAAGTTTGCCAAACAGCTTTGCCACTTGGAGGTGCTTGGCCCATTCGACTGCATCAAGGACATTCTCCACTATGATTACCCAAATCTCAAGTTTTTGGCTCTTGATATGGCGGGTTATGAAGAGGAAGGCAGGTTTTTTGAGGAGCTATCTTGCCATACTCCTGCTTTGGAAATATTGGTACTGGACTTGGTTCGGAGCGCCACTTTGCAAGACCTGAAGATAGGATTCAAAGCATGGGGGAAAACATTGCGGTCTCTTTATATCAACCACCCCGTGATCGAAGATCACCACGACGGCATCCTCGGCCATCTACTGCCCCATCTCACAAGATTGGAGGAGCTTTGTTTGGGTGAGTGGCCGACATTCCTCCTCTCAGATCTCCAGGCCATAGCTCAACCGAACGCTCCACGTCTGAAAACTTTCCGATGGGTGGCTAATGATGGCATCTTCACACGCGACCCACTTGTGAATCCAGAAGACGTTAGCAAGGCGATAATCGACATCTTCATTGCGCACAGTGAGACTCTCAGCACCTTCCTGATAGAGGAATCATTCAGCCTTTGGAATTTCGGCATGGATATCTTTGAGCACCTCCACAAGGCAAGGGGTTTGGAGAACCTTCGAGTACAGCTGCATGATATACCTACCAAAGAAGACATTCAAGGTCTTCTGGCCACATCCCCGAAGCTTGGGAAGTCGGAAACGGGTCTCATGGTAGTCAGGGAGTTCTTCACCGAGTGTACCTTGACGACTAGGAAGTACAAGGAGGATAACCTTGATGTACTGGCGGGTAGCTGGGGAAGGATATATCACCCTGTGGGGACTATGACAAGGTAATAGAAAGGCCAGTGTTCCCGTAGGCGTCTGCATATTTAGTTAGTTCATAGTTCCAATATTACGTCAACATATACGTGTATCCATCCATCTACACCTTGAGATTCTACATGGGCAGCGCCGCAAGTTGGGAAAACTGTGCAGCATGTCAATTCTCAATCGTCTTGTGAATGACCGCCCGATATTCCGGATTCCCACGTTAATAGCAACAAAAGACGAGACGTCATAGGCCATGGACTGCGTCAGTTCTTAGGTTTCGCTAAAAGCCTTGTATTGACCCGGCCAATTATATCAACCTTATCGAAGAAAGCAAATTCTGTCGTTTGACAAGGTTCAGTCCCTTCGACAATTCTCGAAATTTGCTTGCCTGAGACGTCGGGTTTCAGGCTGCCACAGCCACTAAAGTTTACAAAATAAAGACAGACTTCATGGCTTATACAGAAATATTCGAGCTGATTGGTCAGTAGGCTTACGCCAACCTCGGACAAAGATATAAATTAAAGAGAATGAAATACTTGGAAATCACCGACTATCGTAACGTTCTCACACCTTCCATTAAAAAGTCATCTCGATAACAGCTACAGCCAGAAAATCATTTAGTTAATTTTGCCTGCTGTCCTGCTCATAAATCATGTGTTTCCCCTGATATGCTATCCATCATCCCTGAAACTCTAGTTGTTGATAGTAACCTTATCGCTCTCCTCCATGACATCATCCAGCAACTCGACGGTAGTTTCTTCGCCTTTGGAAACCCAATGAGCACGCATCTGTCGGACAGCATCGTAAAGTCTCTCGGGCGAGGCTGCGTCATAGTTGATGAAGTCGATTTTCTTGCCGTGATCTTGGAGCCAGTGGAGTAGGTAGACAATATCGCGGACATCAGAGTTGAACTTGACCACAGATTGAGGGCGCGTACTGCCGATGTATTGACATGAGCGCTTCATCTTGGTGAGAATGAGAACGCCGGGGTGGAGGATAGGGATCGAGCCTGTGTAAAGCTAGGTCAGAGATATAATTGCCAGCGCAAAGTCAACTGATTGGGCAAAGCCGAAGTTTATAGGACTGGTCAACCGGCTGAGTGACTGACCGACCGACCGACCGGAAGAAGGCCCTTACGAAGCCATAGGCGACGGATCGGGTTGCCCTCTGCTTGGGGCGGCCCCCGACACAATTCCTGAAGGCAAGCCAGCTGCAGGCCACCAGGCCAAACAAGAAGAGGCAAACGGGGAAGACCGCGGGGCCGGCTAGGCGAAGGCATTTGGACTTACCATCTCCCGGTCGCAGGATTGAGAATCGATGAGGCAGGCCTAAGGTTCCGCGTGCAAGTGTTTCGATGGGCACTCGCAAGTCCCATTGCTCATTCGGAAAAAAGAAGAGCTTGAGGTCCGAAATCATAAAGCGTTGATCTGCTTCGCGAAGAAGCTGCACAAGATAAAGTCGAAGCTCATTCGGGTTCGCATTGTCCATGGCGACTTCGACATCGATATCGAGGGTTTCGCGGTTGCTGCCTAATAAATTCAAGGCAAAACCGCCAATGAAGGCATGGTCGATGTTATGATCTGTAAGAATGTGCGAAAAAGCTTGGGCAGCCTCCCTCATGTCAACTGGAAGCGGCGTCATATTGGTGGGTTGTGTAATGAAGCTTCTGGCTTTAGCTAGGATAGGATATCAACATAAACTGGTCTAAAGGTGGACTTGAATACTCTGAACTTACCTAAGTTTTATACAATTTAGGGCAAAGGTCAACTAAAGTCTTCTAAACTCGCCTAAACTTTGTGAAACTTAGGGCAAAGGTCCAAGCCTTCGTGCCTCCTACTGTAGGTTCCTGGTGGCCAATTTATGGTGATGTATTCGTAAGCCGGAGGTGTCATTCGAAGTTGAGATTTGTGGCTGAGAGCTTCAAACCAGCCTGCAGGTATACTTCCTCTGCGATAAGGTCCAGAGTTCACAAGAAGCTTCAGCACAGAAAACTTAGGTGGAACAAATTTATTTCTGCAGCGTGTTCTCAGCTAAAGGCCGGAATGGCAATGATGATCTGCCTTTTGTCCGCAAATCGTCATACGACAGTTTTCCAGATACCAGGTTGAGTACCATTTGTCTTGCCCACTCGGTCTCTTCCGTAAATTGCCATCGCGTTATGCTACTAAGAGCATTCTCCATCTCCAAGGCATCCTTTTCAGCCATTTTCTTCTTTTCAGCAGCGTCTAGATCCTCTAGATCCTCCGGTGTGAGCATATAGTCCCCTTCATAGCTCATATCGAACATGCTGTAGCCGAGGACGCTTGCCAGATCTGCCTTTGCCATAAAACGGATGGTACTCCCAACATCTCCTTGCATAAGGATGCGCAAGTAGGCAGCGCAAAAAGCAGGCACAGGCACCGTCCATAAAGGGCATGGCAGCGTAGGCGACTTTACAGCTACTAGCTCCTTTTGTTGAATACCAGTCCAGGAAATGGGCACCAGGACGAATTTGTGTCGTGACTCTCCGTAGACATAGCGACAACTCTTCTGTACGTGTTCGGCCATATAGCTTGGCGGTCCGTTATCCTTTCGCAAGCCAGCGGTTTCAGTGATGTGTCTAGCATTCTTGATTTGCTCGTCGGGATTCAAGAACAGAAAATCCTGCGATCAAAGGTCAGCATTGTGAAAGACTTGTTGCGTTTGGGACATACTGCTTCGGGTGCAAGCTGGATAGCCTAGGCGCTTTAGTAGAGGAGTCTCCCATTCCACGAGAGTAATCTTAGATTCTCTGAACTTGCGCAAGACTTGGAGCGCGCGATCGTCAGTGATATACTCCATGTTGTTTCATGATGAAAGAATGTCATTGCAATCGTGAGATGTTGAGATATAAGCATGCAGGGGCGGGGGGGGG